>NC_079214.1:56614731-56679731 GCF_029633865.1 Lampris incognitus
TGAATAAGAGAGAGAGACAGAGTGAATGAGAGTGAGTGAGAGAGACAGAGTGAGTGAGAGAGTGGATGAGAAAGAGATAGAGAGAGCGGGGAAGGATAGTGTGGCAGAAAGGGACGGGTATAGTCGATGTGAAGAGTGGAGCAGAAGAAAAGAAAAAGGGTGGGAGAAGGACAGAGGAAAGGATCCAGAGGAGGCTTAGGGGAAATGGCTGTGGCCTAAAGATAGGTGACAGTGATGGAGAGAGGTAAAGAAAGTCAGCTAATGGTTATAGCCAGGGGGGAGGAGGGCACAAGAAAGACATGGATGGATGGATGGATGGATGGATGGATGGATGGATGGATGGATGGATGGATGGATGGATGGATGGATGGATGGATGGATGGATGGATGGATGGATGAACGGTGCGGAAGGGATACGTGTAAATAAAGAAAGAGATAAAGGAAATGTCTCATGTGCCATCTGTGTGGAGGAGGAAGGTGGCGGAGAGGGAGCTGGGATGTGGTTGGACAGGTGTAGAAGGATGGGGTTAGAGAGGAAGAGAGAGCAAGAGACAACACGAGGAGCGAAGGAGGTAGAGGAGAAGATGAGATCGATGAGAGAAAACACGGGAGAAAAGGGACAGGGAGAGGGGGGTGGATAGTTTGATAGACAGAGGGATGGGTGGATGGATGGATGGATGGATGGATGGGGAGATACAATATCAGTAGAGGAATGAAAGAGATAACAGACTTGATCTAATACCTGGTGCAGAGTAGAGGTGAAGGAAAGAGCAGAGGGATGGAAAGAGGAAGAAATGGAAAGATTGACAGCGGGGCTAGTTGGATTAGGAGTGAAATATGGCAAGATGTAATATCTGGGGTGGGGGCAGAGCAGAGCGGGGTGATGAGAAGGAGGGATAGGGGAATGGAAAGGGCAGAGGGATGAGTGTAAATAATGGGAAAGGTCTAATGTGTGGAGGGAAAGAGAGAGATAGAGGAGAAGGGGGGGCGATGGATGGATGACGGGATGTTCCAGAAGGATGGGTATATGTAATGGCCAGATCTAATAACTGGAAAGGGGAGTAAGAGAAAGAGATGGATGGATGGATGGACAGTGGAGGGATGAGTGTAGATAATGGCTAAACCGTATGTCTGGAGGGCAGACATCCATCTGACTGACCGAATTATAGTCCAGCTCACTTTCCACAGACTAATTACTGGAGCACAGAATTCTTTCTCAGTGTCTCTCCATCCCCCGCCCCCCTCCCCCCTCCTCGGTTTCTGTGTCCTGTCTTTTTCTCCCCCCTTTCTCTCTGTCCTAGCGCTGTCTCTGTACTCGGGGCTGATGTTGGCCGATGAGAGGGGAGGACATCCGTCTTGTTAACAGACATTTTTACCCGGCTCACATTGGCGACGCCTCCCCTGCCGTGCAGGGTTCGGGGGATTGAATGTGAGGGGGGAACAGTTTTACCAGCCCACCTCACACCACGTTCGCATGGACCCTTTGCGATGAGCACATAATTTTCTGGAGAGAGAGTGTCACCTGTCCATAATTCCCCTCAAAATTTCTTTTTTACAAAAAATCCAATTGCCCTTGTTCCCTTGGGTCACATTTTGCTAGGGGGCAATGTTCAGGAAAGACAGCACATTTTACCTGTCTCCTATTCTGCTAGTTAGCATTGTTTACATTATGTGTCCTTCTAGCGATATATAATGATATCTATAATAATATATAATATAAATATATTATTAAATTTATTTATTTATTTATTTACCCCCCCTCCCCTTGGCCTGCTGTAGGGTCCCTTATAGAATTCAAAAATCAAGGGTGAACTGTGTTCCAGACGTCTAGAAGTTGGCATTGCAGTGCTTTGTAATCAGGGTGCGAGGCTGAGAATGACCCAGCGTGAGAGGTTTACCGGGCTTTGGCGAGGGTTCAACAAGTGCTCGGGCGTCCATTGGAGGGAGGCGACACCATTCTGCCACAGCACATTCCGTCAGTCGGTGTTCCACCGGCGCTGGCAGGGAACGTCTCGTCCCGGAGAAATCTCCCGCTAAGTGGTCAACCACGCCGGGATGTGCACGGTGACTCAGCCTGCCAGGCCGGCCGACCGACGCCGTTTTCATGCTCAGTGACCACTCAGGCGTCGTCGTCCCGTTAACGTCCCGTTAGCTCCATAACAGCGGTGTAATCAGTCAGAACGGCTTTTATAATTGCCGATGCCTCGCCCCCCCCCGCCCCCCGCCAGGCGTTATTTGTGCTTAACGCGCATCGGAGAAAATTGTACCCGTACCCACGCGAACACAACCAGAGCCCATCAGCCGGCAGCCGGAGGCGAGTGCACGGAGGCCTGCCATAGCGTCTCGGTGTGCATCCGCACATAAAAGCATCCGCACCTGTTTAGACGGGTCGGAGGCTGACTCATGTAGTGTTGTGATTTTCTCGCCTTCCTCGGCAGACAGCTCGTCTGGGTCCTTCTCGCCGTCCCATTTGCACCAGAGCGTCTCAGGTGAGACGACACGTGCGCGCTCTGGTATTTGAACATAGCCTTCCTCTCCGCTGCAGGAACTCTGTGAAGGACTGGCTGTTCTTGTGCTGGCCCCTGGTTCTTGTACCGGCACTTACAGTTGATTTATTCAGAGTGCCTTGAGTAATCCTCCTCCCCTCCCCCCCGCCCCCCCTCACACATATTGAACCAAAGCAGAGGCATTGTGGGCATGTGGGCATGTGGCATGTGTCCTCAGTCTCTCATGGTGGATGAGGATTTTCCCAACAGATGGCCATGTTCCTCACGTAAGGTCGGCGCGTTGAGCAGTCTTCATCACTGACGCTCTTTCCCAGCGAGTCCAAACAATCACCGGTCGGAGCCATCGACGTGCTCTTTCTTGGGCGTCCGGGTGGCGTGGCGGACTGCTCCGTTGCCTACCAACACAGGGGTCAGCGGTTCGAGTCCCCGTGTTACCTCCCGCTTGGTCGGGCGTCCCTACAGACACAATTGGCCGTGTCCGCGGGTGGGAAGCCGGATGTGGGTATGTGTCCTGGTCGCTCGCTGCACTAGCGCCTCCTCTGGTCGGTCGGGGCGCCTGTTCGGGGGGGAACTGGGGGGAATAGCGTGATCCTCCACGCGCTACGTCCCGCTGGTGAAGCTCCTCACTGTCAGGTGAGAAGAAGCGGCTGGCGACTCCACATGTATGGGAGGAGGCATGTGGTAGTCTGCAGCCCTCCCCGCATCAGCAGAGGGGGTGGAGCAGCGACCGGGACGGCTTGGAAGAGTGGGGTACTTGGCCAAGTGCAATTGGGGAGAAAAGGGGGGGGGCAGGGGGGGTATACTGTTCCTTGAGCTGTGATGGTCATGATCCTTTTGGGATCCACACCTGTTTGAAAGTGGCAGGGCTAGACTGTCCCATACTGTCCTTGGTAACAGCACGGTCGGTACTGATGGATGCACGTCCACCCAGCTATGACCTTATTAACTCCCTTTAACCAGCACATTTTCGGATTAGTAGAAAGTAAACACAATATCTCATCTAAATGTGTTTTTGTTGGTTTTTGTTTGTTTTGTTATTTCACCAGCGTGACGCCATCAGAAAACGATGTCCGTCGACCTTGTTTTCCTGACCCCACTTATAACTATTGCCATGTTTGAATAATTTCGGACTCGATTTTTCATCGTGGCGTTTTCGGGTCATATTTAGAAGTCAGTATTGAACAGGAACAAAAAAGGTCACAGTCAGTAATAAACATCAGAGAAGAAACCGCTTTATTTAGTCACAGATCAATTTCGGCTAATCATTCTCCCCATCAATCACCCTCCTCGGGGATCCTCAACGGAGCGCGCACGTGTGTGTGTGTGTGTGTGTGTGTTTGAGTATGTGTGAGTGTGTGTGTGCGTGTGAGTGTGTGTGTGCGTGTGTGTGTGTGTGTGTGTGTGTGTGAGAGAGTGCGCGTGTGTGTGTGTGTGTGCGTGTGTGTGAGTGTGTGAGTGTGTGTGTGTGTGAGAGAGAGTACGTGTGTGTGTGTGTGAGAGAGAGAGTACGTGTGTGTGTGTGTGTGTGTGTGTGTGTGTGAGTGTGTTCTTTCCTGTATCAGTGAATAACAAGACAGATGATTTAATCAGAGGAGCTGCAGGACACTCTGTCCTGAGCACAGGCCGCGCTGCGCGGGCCCGTGTGTGTGTGCGTTGCGGTGAGTTGCAGCATGGTGAAAACAGAAGGGAAGTGTATCCTTGCGTAGCCGCGTGCATACATAAACCTAGCAACGGTCCCCGCATGGAGAAGAAGAAAAAAACAACAAAAAGACGACGCGTCTTTGCCGAGATAGGCGGACTTCAGACCACCCCCAAAAGCAGCCCGAGTGCGACACGGTCGCTCCATCGACGTCGCCTCCTTTTCATGTATGGAAGTGAATTTGCGTTTTGCTGTTGGCCAGATCGTATGGGACCAGGCACCCGCACACCTCATGTCCTGCACGTGAAGGCTGCTTGGTTGCCCCTGGAATTAGCAGAGGCGAGATTTGGGGCCAAGGCCTTGGCCAGGCGTGCTCTTTATCTCCGCACTGGTGTGCACATTTAATTAGAGAAGCAGCCTCAGCTGGTGTGTTAAAACCAGGCTATCAATACCGTCTTACTGTCGTTAGCGTAGCACATCTTGGAGCCTGGCACAGTACCCAGGTCAGAGGTCAAAATGTTGTGTAGTCGGGAGTTTGGCGTCGGGCCTGGCTATCGCTGGTAGCACACATGGATGAAAGCTAACACTTTGTGAGGTGTCAGGGAGGTTATGGTGGAGTTTATGGATATATTATCAAAGTTGATGTTGGTGTTAGAAGCTTAAGAGAAAGCAAATTAATAAATAACAATGAATAAATAAATAATCCATCCCTCATTACCCAAACCGGTTACCCTGCTCAGGGTCACGGGGATGCTGGAGCCTATACCCGCAGTCATTGGGCAGCAGGTGGGAAGACACCCTGGACAGGGCACACACACACACACACACACACACACACACACACACACACACACACACACACACACACACACACACACACACACACCTAGGGACAATTTAGTATGACCGATTCACCCGACCTACATGTCTTTGGACTTTGGGAGGAAACTGGAGCACCCGGAGGAAACCCACGCAGACACGGGGAGACTCCACACAGAGGACGACCCGGGACGACCCCCAAGGTTGGACTACCCCGGGGTTCGAACCCAGGACCTTCTTGTTGTGGGGTGACCGTACTAACCACCGCACCACCGTGCCTCCATAAATAAATATTCATTTATAAATAAATAATAATTTGAATAATAAATTAATAACGATAACAAATGTTAATAATAAAGATACATAGCAATTTTGTCTTGACACATGTAGATAGGTCTATGTCCTAGGCATGTGTGTTGTGTGTGTGTGTGTGTGTGTGTGTGTGTGTTGTGTGTGTGTGTGTGTGTGTGTGTGTGCGTGCATGGTAATTGCATCTGCCTCACACTACATCCGAGGGAAAGGCAGTACTACGAGGTTGTGGGTGACAACATGATTTGTCTTGACATCACAACACACACAGCTACGTATGTTGTGGTGTTGCACGCACCCGTGCAAACATATGTGCGGGCTTTGTGGAGGGGGAGCAGGTTGTAATTGTTTAAAAAATCCGTTTCAGGTCAGACACTCCTTGGCCTTTCACCGTCGTCGTTATTAGGTGGACACATGTCTGCAAACACACACACGGACACAGACACACACACACGGTACTGAAGGTCGGTTTGAAAGCTAATGGCACGGATACATCTGCATGCCTCCGCCGTCTCTCAAAGACGACGTGAAAAGGCATTCAGAGCGCGCCCTGCCTGCCTGCCTAATATGATTTATTCCCATGTAAAACAGGACATTTGGGCGGGACAAAGCATCGAGGGGGATGAGACTCGATACTTCGACCTGATTGGATTTTGCGAAATATTTGATGATATTATTGCCTGGGGACGTTGCTCGCCCGCCTGCTTGGACCCGGTGACGCAATCACAAGAGGAAGTTAGGGTGATTAGATTTTGATGTTTTTTAAAAAAAAAAGCATAGCAGTATATTTCCATTGCCTACCAACACGGATCGCTGGTTCGATCCCCGTGTTACCTCCAACTTGGTTGGGCATCCCTACAGACACAGCTGGCCATGTCTGCGGGTGGGAAGCCGGATGTGGGTGTGTGTTCTGGTAGCTGCACTAGCGCCTCCTCTGGTTGGTCAGGGCACCTGTTTAGGGGGGAGGGGCAACTGGGGGGAATAGCATGATCCTCCCACGTGCTACGTCCCCCTGGTGAAACTCCTCACTGTCAGGTGAAACAAAAGTGGCTGGCGACTCCACATGTATGGGAGGAGGCATGTGGTAGTCTGCAACCCTCCCCGGATCGGCAGAGGGGGTGGAGCAGCGACCGGGATGCTCAGAAGAGTGGGGTAATTGGCTGGATACAATTGACCTTTCGCAAAGTCCCGCCCCCCTTAGTTACTGTTGCTATGCCCGTCAAGCATTTTAGAACTATCCAGGAAGTAGCCGGAAAACACCAAAACATGAAGGAAGAAATCAGCGCATTGTGTGGGTAAAAGTAACAGTAATAATACGTTAGCTGTATTAGCTATCAATAATAGCTAGTAGCAAGCTAGCTTAGCTTGGATCAGACGGGTATTTTTGTTGGTTTTGGATGGATTAAGCTGGCCATGGGGTCTGCTGTACAGCCAAATCTATTGCCCACATTGCACTTCTTGCGTTCTGGGTTTCGGGAAGGGAAAGAAAATGACACCCCCTCCAAACTTTTCAGATATCTTGTATCCGATCTGCAGATCCCATAGGCACACCGTTTCAGCATTTTGTTGTGTGTTTGAAAGCTTGACGGACCGTTGCTAAGGTAGGATTGGACAAGCACCGTTCTGGGGCGGTACTTTGCGAAAGGTCAATTGGGGGAAAAAAGGAGGAAACCCCCCCCCCAAAAAAAACGAAAAAGGGTGCACAGTGGTTAGCACTGTCGCCTCACAGCAAGAAGGTCCTGGGTTCGAACCCCAGGCCGTCCCAGGTCCTTTCTGTGTGGAGTTTGCACGTTTTCCCCGTGTCTGCATGGGTTTCCTCCGGGTGCTCCGGTTTCCTCCCACCATCAAAAAGACATGCATGTGAGGGTTGATACTCCTGCCTGTGCCCCTGAGCAAGGCAATGGGAAGAAGAACTGCAGCTGCCCACTGCTCCTATACAACAGGATGGGTTAAATGCAGAGAACACATTCGTTGCAACCTGTATAATGACAAAATAAACTGGCTTTCTTTTCTTTCTAAAATAAGCAAAAACTGGATTTTTGGGGGGATTTTTTGGACATAAGTTGTTGAATATGTGCGTCACATGACTGGGTAAATGAGCTAACAAGGTAAAAAAAAAAGTCAATTTTCATTTCACATTGCCTTTAAGAGTGATGACCATATTGCTATAAGCAACACAGAAAAGAAAAAAAGAAAAGTTGGACATAAAAAGTGTAAATTTGGGAACTTCGGCGCGGTGTTGATCGCAGGTTTTGGTCTCTTCAGACTCACGAGTAGCAGTCGGGCAAGGCAGCACTCCTGTGAAGACCAGCTCTTCTAAGCAAGCTAACCCTTTACAAGCTAGCCTTTTACTGTGTTAGCCCTGGGCAGTGGATATACACACACACACACACACACACTCTCAAACATACGCTCACAAAAATAATTCGTGCAACCTCATGGGTACCTAACTAAAGGGACAGACCCACCCGCCTACACAAACACACAAACGCACATCCTCACAGGTGACTTATCATTTCTGTGCCCTCAAGAGCACTATCAGTCAAAATGTAATTCAGTCATAACTTGATATAGTGGTGTGTGTGTGTGTGTGTGTGTGTGTGTGTGTGTGTGTGTGTGTGTGTGTGTGTGTGTGTGTGCGTGTGTGTGTGTGCGTGTGTGCATGTGTGTGTGTGTGTGCACATACAAAATAATGCCAGGCCAAAAGGGGTAGAGGGAAATAGGGGGAGTCCAAACTCTAAGGTATTCTTCAGCTTTTATTATCATGGAATCGCCAAGGGCAGAGAGAGAGAGAGAGAGAGAGAGAGAGAGAGAGAGAGAGGAGAGAGAGAGAGAGAGAGAGAGAGGAGAGAGGAGAGAGGAGAGAGAGAGAGGAGAGAGAGGAGAGAGAGATGGAGAGGTCAGGGAGGAAGAAAGATAATAAGTGAGCAACAGAGAGAGAAGCGGTAGAGGGGTGGAAGAGTAATCTCCTCTTCTACCTCGGGGCCTTGCGGCTCTTTGGGCCGAGGTGTGTATGTGTGTTTTCACACACACACACAAAAAAAAATAAACGTGCGCGGCGGTGTGCGTGTATGTGTGCGTTTGCGGGCACATGCTTGGTGCATGTTGTGGTGTTTTTCATGTGGAAAAGCTGCAGGTGACTGTTGGCCGCCTCCTCACCTGAGCCAGACCTTCTCAGCAGCACGTCTGCGTGGTGCTGGTGGTTTTATCCACTACCGTGTCGGCCGTGTAAAGGAAGTCCCGGTCGGTTCAGTGGGCGATCAGATTCCTGGGAGCTACCGGCCGCTGTTAGCGGTGCGGAGCACTTGAGACAAACACGTTCTCACGTCTGCACTTCAGCGTCGACGCCTCACATCAATGCAGCGATACGTAATGCAACAATAGAGGGGAGGACTTGTATTCTCTTCATAAATGATTCATCTTCATCACCCCGCTGCAATCCTCCCTCCGCAAAATTCCTGCACGACGCTTCTCATTAAAATGAAGTATTTATACTCCACCGATATGTCCTGTCTTATATATATATATATATATATGTGTGTGTGTGTGTGTGTGTATATAACATTAAAGGAGATAGCTATCTATTCCAGCTATTCAAGACCCTTTATTGTTATGTCTCATTATAAAAGTACAAGAGGGCCAAATTCTTGTGTTTCGGCTCCTCAACATTGCAGCAACAGCAGCAATAACACAACAAAACAAAGTAATGATATATAGTGTGTGGTGTATGTAAGGTGCTGTGTGTGTAGGCTCTGCCTTAATAAATGTGCATGTGTGTGTGTAGTTGTTTGCATATCTGTGTGTGCTTGTGTTTGCCAAGCTACGTCTGTGTGTGTGTGTGTGTGATCCGCTGTGGCGACCCCTAACGGGAGCAGCAATAGCAAGTCCTGAAGACCACAGGTCAGTACCACCAGTCCGGCACCAGGCTTAGTGTGTTCAAAAGCCTGGTTGCTTGGTGGAAGAAGCTGGTCCGGAGCCTACTGGTCCGGGCTTCGAGGCTACGGTACCGCTTGCCTGACGGTAGCGGCTGAAACAGTCCATGGGGTGGGGTGGCTGGGGTCTTGGATAATCCCACAGGCTTTGCTGACACAACGTCCGTTATCTACTTGCTGGATCGATGGAAGCTCACATCCACTGGTGTCCTGGGCCGTCCGCACCACCCTCTACAGGGTTCTGCGGTTGTGGGCAGTACGGCTCCCGTGCCAGGTGGCGATGCGTCCAGTCAGGACGCTCTCAGTTGTGGCTCTGCAGAAGGCCCGTGGAGTCCTGGGCCCCATGCCGGACTTCTTCAGTCGCCTGAGGTGTGACAGGCGTTGCTGTGCCTTTTTCACCACATGGCTGGTGTGTTCATCCCAGGTGAGGTCCTCGGTAATGTGGACACCGAGGAACTTGAACCTCCTGACCCTCTCTACAGCAGTCCCGTTGATGGTGACGGGGGTCCAGCCTCCCCCCTCTCTTGCTGTAGTCCACAATCAGCTCCTTGGTTTCGGTGATGCTGAGAAAGAGGTTATTCTCCTGGCACCACAGTCACAACTGCATCTGAAAATTGGCTTTCTTAGGGGTGTCCGGGTAGTGTAGTGGTCTATTCCGTTGCCTACCAACACGGGGATCAAGGGTTCGAATCCCAGTGTTACCTCCAACTTGGTCGGGCATCCCTACAGACACAATTGGCCGTGTGTGCAGGTGGGAAGCGGGATGTGGTTATGTGTTTTGGTTGCTGCACTAGCGCCTCCTCGGGTTGGTCGGGGCGCCTGTTCGGGGGGGGGGGACTCGAGGGAATAGTGTGATCCTCCCACGTGCTACGTCCCCCTGGCGAAACTCCTCACTGTCAGGTGAAAGGAAGCGGCTGGCGACTTCACATATTTCGGAGGAGGCATGTGGTAGTCTGCAGCCCTCCCCGGATCAGCAGAGGGGGTGGAGCAGTGACCGGGATGGCTCGGAAGAGTGGGGTAAATGGACACATACAACTGACAATTGGGGAGAAATCCATCCATTCATCCATCCATTATCCAAACCACTTATCCTGCTCTCAGGGTTGACGGGGATGCTGGAGCCTATCCCATAAGTCATTGGGCAGCAGGCAGAAGGCACCCTGGACAGGCCACCAGGCCATCACAGGGCCCACACACACACACACACACACACACACACACACACACACACACACACACACACACACACACATTCATAGCTAGGGGCAATTTAGTACGGCTGATTCACCTGACCTACATGTCTTTGGATTGTGGGAGGAAACCGGAGCACCCGGAGGAAACCCACGCAGACACAGGGAGAAAATGCAAACTCCACACTGAGGACGACCTGGGACGCCCCCCAAGGTTGGACTACCCCGGGGCTCGAACCCAGAACCTTCTTGCTGTGAGGCGACCGCGCTAACCACTGCGCCACCGTGCCACCACATGGCCTTGTCACCCAACTAAAACAGAAGAATTGGCAAAATAAATAAATACAATAAAGTTTCCTTTCTTTATCTGTTCCAAATGCAAATCCATAATCAGTTCAGTGCGTATCGATGCCAATCATCAACAGCAATCCATGTCAGAATTTGAACATCGTACCGGCCATAATGAGAAAAGCAACAGCCAGCCTACAAATACACCAATGGGAATTTACAGCCAGTGGGGGAAACGTACCATGTGCCCCCCCCCCTCCCAAGTCTCCTGGATCAGAAGGGGGTTCGCAGCTACACTGTTTCTACCCTGCACTTCACATTCTATGCCACAGACGTCAAAAACCGGCCTATTAAATCATCACATGTTGATATGGGCGAGGGAGTTTTTCCTCTTGCCTGTTTTTTAACAGACTAGTAATTGATCAGTGGTCTGTTATGATGAAATGTACGGAGGGGGGAAAAAAGCCATGAGTCATCCAGAAGGATGGAGAGCGAGGGTTGAGTGGGAGGGAAGGGAGACATGCAGTGAGATACTGTTGTACACCGGGAGAGAGAAAAATATAGCCTGTCTGTTTTTAGCGCTTAAAAGGGGGCCTTTGCATAGTGTCTTGTCACTTCGCGTTGACAGAGACATGGGGACGCAGTTGAACCCCGGTCGCACAGTTACGGTGAGACTGGAGATGGCACCGAAATTATACTTCTGCATAATTTACTGTTGTTTATCTCATGTCGTGTGTTCTCTTGCTTTGCTGAGTGTGGTTTCGTGATTTATTGACGTAGCACATTTACGGCGGTATTAAGCTCCGTCGCCAAGCTCGTCGGAAAGAGTGTGGCGTGTGTGTGTGTGTGTGTGTGTGTGGTGTGTGGAGAAGAAGGAATGGAGACAAAAGTCCGCAAGGAGGAAACGAGACGGGAAGACGCATGCGAGAGGAACGCAGAGGGAGACGAAGGACGGAAACGGAGAAAGAGGACTAAAGGGAGGGACAGAAATGGTGGCGTTAGTGACAGAGGGAAGAAAAAAGACAGCAAAGTGAGGTTTCAGACGAAAGACAGGAAACGAGTGCGACCAGGCGGGAGAGAGAGAGAGAGAGGGAGAAATTGAATGGGATATCAGATGAGTGGGCTATTTGTCACTGCCTTCTTGCTTCCTGCTGTGACTGTGTTTCCATGGTGATAATTAGCATATCAGACATTAACCCCGCCTCCACGGCCCCCGGTGTTACGTTAACCAATTAATTCCTGAGTCGGTGAAGACTCGACCACCGTGTGAAGACTCAAACTATGACGTGTGAATTACGCATCATCAGATGAACAGGCCCTGTGATGGCCTGGCGGCCTGCTGTCCAGGGTGTCTCCCCGCCTGCCGCCCAATGACTGCTGGGATGGGCTCCAGCATCCCCGCCACCCTGAGGGCGGGATGAGCGGTTCGGATAATGGATGGATGGATGAACAGATGCATCCCGAAACTGAATATCTGTGACACCATGACACAAGTACACACTTGAAAGTTATTCAGTATTATTTCAGTATATCATTAATTTTTAAAGAGTATAATTTCAGGGGGTGTCATCCTTTCTGTTTGATCACGATGAATTTTGGTGCACATTTAGTTAGCGGCACGCTATTATTAGGTATTATTATTATTATTATATTAGGGTGGCACAGTGGTGCAGTGGTTAGCACGGTCGCCTCACAGCAAGAAGGTACAAACCCCGGGGTGGCCCAACCTTGGGGGTCGTCCCGGGTCGTCCTCTGTGTGGAGTTTGCATGTTCTCCCCGTGTCTGCGTGGGTTTCCTCCGGGTGCTCCGGTTTCCTCCCACAATCCAGAGACATGTAGGTCAGCTGAATCGGCCAAACTAAATTGTCCCGAGGTGTGAATGTGTTGGCTCTGTGATGAACTGGCAGCCTGTCCAGGGTGTCTCCCCGCCCAGTGACTGCTGGGATAGGTTCCAGCATCCCCGCGACCCTACTTAGGATAAGCGGCTTGGATAATGGAACAGAATTTCGTTAACACTTTTGAATAAAATGTTTCACACAGTGATCTATTAATGACATTAGCATCGATGTTCATATTTCAACACATTCGGGCATTAGCGACCTTTCTGCGGCCTAAATAAAATGGATGTAGACCGCCGGTGATCACACACTTCACCCGACAAAGGGCATTAACAAAGGGAGGTTACCTTACAAGGGAAAGTATTTTCTGGTTCAGTCCTTTGCACCAGCAGCATGCCATCCGTGTCTCTTTTACATTGACAATCTGTGTTGCTTTTGTGGGTCGGGGTCACCTTGTTGACGGGGCCTGCAGAGCGGCCCAGCTTTACGCTTCTCCCGTGACTTCCTCCGGCTCGTCCTGAGGGATCCCAGGGCATTTCCAGACAAGCCGGTAAAATGCCTCCAGCATGTCCCAGGAATGCCTTGGGGTCTCCCGACAGCCGGCCTCTGTTATACCTCCGAAGGGAGACCCCCGAGAGGAGTCCTCACTCGATGCTTGAACCAGCCCAGTTGGTTTCTATTCAGAGGAGTTTCCGCTGTATTTCGGAGTCCTGTTGCTTTGGAGAGCTCCTCAATCTTCCCCAACAGGGCGAACCCTGTAACCACGGGGAAGCGTCATTTCTGCCACATGTACACGAGATACGAATATCTACCATCTCATTCAGTCTGTCATTACCCAGAGCTTTTGGCCGTGAGTTGAGGGTCAGAAAGAAGATTGACCGGTAAATTGACAGCCAGGCTTTATGGCTCCCCCCCCTTTACCACCGTGGCGCTGCAAACTGTGTGTACTCTCCTGCATGAAGAAATGACTGTTTGAAAGCAGCAAACAATTCTGGGAAAGAAATTCCAAATTATTCCCCGTGATTGATTTCTCAGAAGGTAGTTTACAAGTGCACTGTGTGAGGCACTGCAGCACTTTTGTACCCTGTAGAGCACAGCAACGCTCGGTTGCGTTGTTTCGCCGGTTAAAGCAATCAACTGAACCGCTAACAGACACCACTTACAGCAAATGCATACATAGAAGGGTTTTTTTTAATTGTGAATATACTGCGCGTGTTGTCTTTTGCCATACATTAGTACACTGCGGTCTAGGGTTAGTGGTTGTCAGGAAGGGCATCCGGCATAAAATTTTGCGAAATCAGTATGCGGATTGACAAGACCATACCAGATCGGTCGAGGCTCCATATCGGATGGGTCAAGGCCCAGCTTAGCAATGACCGACACTGGTGCTGTCTCTTCACAGGGTGCCAGTGGAAACTGTAAAATCCACTGTGGTGACCCCTGAGAAACAGGGAATGAGCCGACAGAAGAAGAGAGTCCATGCAAATCACTCGTGACAAAGAACCTTGTAAATTCTCATGAGAGCTGATGTGAATTCCACTGGACTATGAGAACTGTAAAGCTGCTGCTGTATGTGACAAGTCGCTTACATGGCTCACCTGACTGACTTGGTTGGCCTCCTGGTGCCTGGGAGAAAACTACCTCCACCATAACGATCAAATGGAAAACCAGTCAGAAAAAGGTTTTAAAATGCATAAGATATATTTTGTGCTTGTTGTATGTGAATGTGTGCATATATAGTATATATATATATATATATATATACTATATATACACATACGTGTGTGTGTGTGTGTGTGTGTGTGTGTGTGTGTGTGTGTGTGTGTGTACCTTTGTGCCATGCAGAAGGCTGATGATAAATCCATTGAGAACTATCAAAGGCTGTTGTTTTATTCACTAAGCTCAGCAGCAAAATATGCAAACTGTCGCCTAGTTACCCTCTAAAGACCCGGAGAGAGAGAAATCCCCCTTTTACATTATCTACCTATCTATCTATTGGTCTCTCTCTCTCTCTCTCTCTCTCTCTCTCTCTCTCTCTCTCTCTCTCTCTCTCTCTCTCTCTCTCTCTCTCTCTCTCTCTCTCTCTCTCTCTCTCTCTCTCTCTCTCTCTCTATCTATCTATCTGTCTGTGTCTGTCATCTATCTAAACAATTTACTGAATGTTAATGTGTCCTAACCATTGATAATACTGATTAGGAGTGACGTCACAAGGTATTTCTGGGCAGTATTGACACAGGACACGTTGGAGCCATTAATATGTAAAAAGTTCTGTTAGCGTTGACTCTCCACGTGTCTGTGTGAGACAGAACATATACACCAAAAAATCATTCTGTTAAACCTATCTTTGGAAACTCACACTCAGGATTATTTGAGCAGACAAATAAGTGTGCTCATTTTTGAGCACGCGCGCGCGCGCGCACACGCACACACACACACACAGATACACACATTAGCGACAGGAAGCAGAGATCAGAGAGCAGAATTCCAACTGTAGGTTTGTTACCATGGCAACAGAACAGAACGCACCGGAGACCTGACACCATAGGAACCAATAGCTCTGAGACCGAAAAGACAGAGACAGAAGGAGACGCAACAAACAGAGAAAAAACGGAAAGAAACGGAGACGGTGGGAGATGAGAAGGGATAGAGGAGGTGCGAGCGTGTCACGCATCATCGGCATGTGACACCCGAGCAGCGTTTTATGCAACATGTGCGCTGCAACGTGTAGCCGGAAATGTGCATGTTGCTACGGCGAGCACATCCCATCTGAAACAGTCCTACGGGCACCCCGGGCAGACCGGAAAGATTGGGTTGTAACAGCTTTGTTCCGTATTACTTAAACCTTTAAGCTAGCGTAGCGAATTCAAGGGGGGCCACGCAACCACAGGAAGTGCCGCGGCCGGGAAGCGAACCCGTATCGCCCGCGCCGCAGGAGACATCGCTAACCGCTCGACTAAAGGCTCAGACCCGCCAGCCAGCGGCTGGCCAGCGTGCCTGCTTATCTATGCGCGTTACACGAGGGCTAGCTAGCATTAACAACTCTGCCACTCACTTGCAGCCGGAGACGAACTTCTACTGAAGCGTTTATAACCCTTTGCACAATAGCTGCTGAAATAGAGCCGTCGCCTGTTGCAAATAAATAGCGCCAGCGCGTTCTCCTCGCTGAGAAAGGTGAGAAATTAATCCGGAGATCTAGTTTAAGGCCTGCCGGCTTGGGGTTCAGGCTTGCACGCCAGCTGTTGTCCATCACTAGCGGACAGTTAATGGGTCATGCTATGATCCTTAAACACAATCAGTCAATCAAGCGAGAAGGCCCTTTAAGCACCTTTCGTGGCTAAATGGAAGTAACATTCATCCTGGAGGAAAATATAAACAAGCAGAGCACTTAATGTGGAGCGCATAATAGCCTACTTTCGGCTGGTCGTCGCCCATTTGCAACACTTTTTTTTTTGTGCAAGTTGTAGAATATTGCTCTCTATTGCCGCATTTGTAAAGTGCATAGTTGGATGATTATACCATATTCAGCAAACAAGGCAGACTCACATTTTTTGGCAGCTGCATCCACTTGGATACTTTTTTTTTCTTTCTTTTTACTGATGGGGTTGTGTGATAATGTAATCTCGTAAATAGCTCCGTCCATCTCTCATCATATCTCATTTGTCCGTCATTACTCGTCGTTCGTAGCAGCAGACGGGGGAACTCTAATTAGTTTTACTTTCCGCGTAAACTGTCCCCAGTCCCCCTTCCTTGTAACGGCGAGGCACTCTGGGTAAAATAGTCCACCACATGTTATGTTTAATGTTCTAATATAGCCTTTTGTCCACTTTTATGGGTTCCATTGTGCAGATTTTATGAGCCATAATGGTGATATTTAAATGGTGGCGAGAGAGACAGAGAGGGAGCGAGAGAGAGAGACAGAGAGAGAGAGAGAGACAGAGAGAGAGAGACAGAGCGTGAGACAGGGAGAGAAAGACAGAGAGGCAGGGGAGAGAAAAGATAGCGAGGGTGAGAAAGAGGGGGGAAATTGTATACAAGGTAGAAGAAAGACAAATAAAGGGCAAGGGGAGGGAAGTAGAGAGCGATGATGTGTGTGTGTGTGTGTGTGTGTGTGTGTGTGTGTGTGTGTGTGTGTGTGTGCGCCTAGAGATCTGTGCTAGCTTAGTTCTTATTCCAATCGCATACTGTGGCTAATGAGCTAATGGGTCTGACAACCACACACACTCACACTCACACACACACACACACACACACACACACACACACACACACACACACACACACACACACGGAGGGAGGGAGGGAGAAGGAGGAAGTTAGACGGGTGGATGAAAGTGGCTACTCGCTAGTTAGCCACTTAGATAGTCAGCTAGACAGCCATTCAGCTGCGCAGCCAGTGATTCAATCAATGGAGCAGCCCTCCCCATTAACCTCTTACGCCACCACATCAGGGCTCGCTGTGATTGGGCGATATTGAAGGTAACAAACAATCTCGTCGTGGCATTTTGGGAACATCCATCTCTTCTCATCCTCTCACCTCCTCTCTCCTCTTACCCGCCCCTCTTTATCTCTTCTGCTCCCCTCCTTTGCTTTTCTGTTATTTTCCAGTGTTGTCTAAGGGCAAAACCACGCACACACACACACGCACACACACAAGGGGCCACTGTACAACTGTAGATTAAAATGGCAAGATGGCTGTACTGATATTTATGCCTCACAAAGAACACAAAATGTGGTTAGTCCCACTTGAGAATCAAACCGTAACGGTGTCTACAGCCCTCCCGGCCTCAGTCAGACCTAGCAGCCGTTTTAAATGAGCACTTGTATGAATCTGGCCCTGTAAGAATATATATATACATGTTTTATAGGTAAATGACCCACTAAAAATGACAGATTTTGAGTGTTTCTATGTAAAATATTGAAACGCTGAGAATGGAAGATGAAGAAGTGATGCTTTTATGTTCCTGTGTTAATGCAACAGGGACCAGCTTTGGCCTCAAACCAAATGACATCATTGTTATCGGCATTATCATTACTCTTTAATTGTCATGATCATGATTGGGATCATCAAAGCTTTCCCCGTATAGAAAATGGCCACTCTGATCTTTTCTTCTTCGCGCCCCGTCTTTTCTGTCTGTCTTGTTTCACAAACACTGACTTCCATTTTCCCGGGAACAAATTCTCCAAATGTTATGTTCCCACCTACAGCACTACTGAGTATTATTGCACAGAAGCTATAACAGTTACGAGAAAATGTTGACTGCTCCAATTGTGTGTGTGTGTGTGTGTGTGTGTGTGTGTGTGTGTGTGTGTGTGTGTGTGTGTGTGTGTGTGTGTGTGTGTGTGTGTGTGTGGGGAGTAGTGAATTCTTAAACTGACAAGCCACCTGCTGTGAGATTTAGTGAACATCTGGACAAGTGTCCATTATTTCTTATGGTTCTTTTTTAGGGATCTGCAGGAGTCAGGGAGAGTGACACAGGAAAGGCAGAGAATTAGAGAGACAGAGATGGCGACTGCAGCTTCCATACCGCCATATCAACAACTAGCATCCTGCTTCACAGAAACGCCACAGCGTTGTGGGGAAACATGCAGGGTGCATGGGTGGGGACAGAATTAATCCATGCTGTGTATGGGTGCAATTTGGACGGAATACAGTATATATATATACTGTATATATATATATACAGTGCATTCGGAAAGTATTCACACCCCTTCACTTTCCCCACATTTTGTTATGTTACAGCCTTATTCCAAAATGGATTACATTCCTTTTTTTTCTCATTAATCTACACACAATGCCCCATAATGATTAAGTGAAAAAGGTTTTGTAGAAATTTTTGCAATTTTATTAAAAATAAAAAACTGAAATATTGCATGTACATAAGTGTTCACACCCTTGGCTATGACACTCAAAATTGAGCTCAGGTTCATCCTGTATCCACTGATCATCCTTGAGATGTTTCTACATCTTGACTGGAGTCCACCTGTAGTAAATTCAATTGATCGGACATGATTTGGAAAGGCACGCACCTGTCTATATAAGGTCCCACTGTTGACAGTGCATGTCAGAGCAGAAACCAAGCCATGAAATCAAAGGAATTGTTTGTGGACCGCCGAGACGGGATTGTATCGAGGTACAGATCTGGGGAAGGGTACAAAGAAATGTCTACAGCTTTGAAGGTCCCGAAGAGCACAGTGGTCTCCATCATTCGTAAATGGAAGAAGTTTGAATCCACCAGGACTCTTCCTAGAGCTGGCCGCCCAGCCAAACTGAGCAATCGGGGGGGGGGGGGGGGGCTTGGTCAGGGAGGTGACCAAGAACCCGATGGTCACTCTGACAGAGCTCCAGCGTTCCTCTGTGGAGATGGGATAATCTTTCAGAAGACAACCATCTCTGCAGCACTCCACCAATCAGGCCTTTATGGTAGAGCGGCCAGACGGAAGCCTCTGCTCACTAAAAGGCACATGACAGCCTGCTTAGAGTTTGCCAGAAAGCACCTAAAGGACTGTCAGACCATGAGAAACAAGATTCTCTGGTCTGATGAAAGCAAGATTGAACTCTTGGGCCTGAATGCCAAATGTCACGCCTGGAGGAAACCAGGAACCTCTCATCACCTTGCTAATACCATCCCTACAGTGAAGCATGGTGGTGGCAGCATCATGCTGTGGGGATGTTCTTCAGCGGCAGGAACTGGGAGACTAGTCATGATCGAGGGAAAGATGAATGGAGCAAAGTACAGAGAGATCCTTGATGAAAACCTACTCCAGAGCACTCAGGACCTCAGACTGGGGCGAAGGTTTACCTTTCAACACGACAACGACCCTAAGCACACAGCCAAGACAACGAAGGAGTGGCTTCGGGACAAGTCTGTGAATGTCCTTGAGTGGCCCAGCCAGAGCTCAGACTTGAACCCCATTGAACATCTCTGGAAAGACCTGAAAATAGCTGTGCAGGGACGCTCCCCATCTACCCTTTCAGAGCTCGAGAGGATCTGCAGAGAAGAATGGGAGAAGTACCCCAAATATAGGTGTGCCAAGCTTGTAGCTTCATACCCAAGAAGACTTGAGGCTGTAATCGCTGCCAAGGGTGCCTCAACCAAGTACTGAGTAAAGGGTGTAAATACTTATGTACATGCAATGTTTCGGTTTTTATTTTTAGTAAATTTGCAAAAATTTGTTAAAAATAAAAAACTGAAATATTGCATGTACATAAGTATTCACACGCTTTACTCAGTACTTGGTTGAGGCACCCTTGGCAGCGATTACAGCCTCAAGTCTTCTTGGGTATGAAGCTACAAGCTTGGCACACCTATATTTGGGATACTTCTCCCATCCTCCCCTCAGATCCTCTCGAGCTCTGTAAGGTTAGATGGGGAGCATCGCTGCACAGCTATTTTCAGGTCTTTCCAGAGATGTTCAATGGGGTTCAAGTCTGGGCTCTGGCTGGGCCACTCAAGGACATTCACAGACTTGTCCCGAAGCCACTCCTTCGTTGTCTTGGCTGTGTGCTTAGGGTCGTTGTCGTGTTGCAAGGTAAACCTTCGCACCAGTCTGAGGTCCTGAGCGCTCTGGAGCAGGTTTTCATCAAGGATCTCTCTGTACTTTGCTCCATTCATCTTTCCCTCGATCCTGACTAGTCTCCCAGTTCCTGCCACTGAAAAACATCCCCACAGCATGATGCTGCCAACACCATGCTTCACTGTAGGGATGGTATTAGCAAAGTGATGAGAGGTGCCTGGTTTCCTCCAGGCGTGATGTTTGGCATTCAGGCCAAAGAGTTCAATCTTGCTTTCATCAGACCAGAGAATCTTGTTTCTCATGGTCTGAGAGTCCTTTAGGTGCTTTCTGGCAAACTCCAAGCGGGCTGTCATGTGCTTTTTACTGAGCAGAGGCTTCCGTCTGGCCGCTCTACCACAAAGGCCTGATTGGTGGAGTGCTGCAGAGATGGTTGTCCTTCTGGAAGATTCTCCCATCTCCACAGAGGAATGCTGGAGCTCTGTCAGAGTGACCATTGGGTTCTTGGTCACCTCCCTGACCAAGGCCCTTCTCCCCCGATTGCTCAGTTTGGCTGGGCGGCCAGCTCTAGGAAGAGTCCTGGTGGATCCAAACTTCTTCCATTTACGAATGATGGAGACCACTATGCTCTTTGGGACCTTCAAAGCTGTAGAAATTGTTTTGTACCCTTCCCCAGATCTGTGCCTCGATACAATCCTGTCTCGGATGTCCACAGACAATTCCTTTGACTTCATGGCTTGGTTTCTGCTCTGACATGCTCTGTCAACAGTGGGACCTTATATAGACAGGTGTGTGCCTTTCCAAATCATGTCCGATCAATTGAATTTACTACGAATGGACTCCAATCAAGATGTAGAAACATCTCAAGGATGATCAGTGGAAACAGGATGAACTTGAGCTCAATTTTGAGTGTCATAGCAAAGGGTGTGAATACTTATGTACATGCAATATTTCAGTTTTTTATTTTTAATAAATTTGCAAAAAATTCTACAAAAACTTTTTCACTTTGTCATTATGGGGTATTGTGTGTAGATTAATGAGAAAAAAAAGGAATTTAATCCATTTTGGAATAAGGCTGTAACATAACAAAATGTGCGGAAAGTGAAGGGGTGTGAATACTTTCCGGATGCACTGTATATAGCGGCACGGTGGCATAGTGGTCCTGGGTTCAAGCCCCGGGGTAGTCCAACCTTGGGGGTCGTCCTCTGTGTGGAGTTTACGAGTTTGCATGTTGTCCCTATGTCTGTGTGGGTTTCCTCTGGATGCTCCGGTTTCCTCCCACAGTCCAAAGACATGTAGGTCAGGCGAATCGGCCATACTAAATAGTCCCTAGGTGTGAATGTGTGTGTACATGTGTGTGTCAGCCCTGTGATGGTTTGACAGCCTGTCCAGGATGTCTCCCCGCCTGCCGCCCAGTGACTGCTGGGATGGGCTCCGGCGACCCTGATTGGTATAAGCGGTTTGGATCATGGATGGATGGATGTTTATGTGTGTGCGTGCGTGCACGCATGTGTGCATGTTTGCATACACTTATATTTGTGTTTGTGCCTGTTGTGAAAACATTTTCTCATGATCATTTCCTGCAACTACTACTCTCGGGGAATCCATGAAGGGTATTATTCAAAATGCAGAGTTATGTAAAATTGCAGGTTGTTCTTGCTCATCTTTTTAAAAAAAACAGTGTTGGAACATCTCTTACTAAAGAAGAAGGAAATTACAGGGAAGTATGGACTATAAAGTATGTTTTTAGTGCGTTTTTATACATTTTTATATTTGTGGAAGTCAAATGAATGTGTTGTAATACGATACAGTGGCTATATTGTCAACCATCATTCCAGAAAAAAAATGTGGATGTGGATGACATTGCCAACTACTCAAGTTATATAGACTTGGCCCTGGCAAGGCTCCGGATTCACATATTGAAGCTGCACTTAGACAAATGCCTGTGGAGCATCTTAAGAGCCAGATGCAGCGGAGCAGTCAGTCCCCTGTACGGGGCTGCAGGCCTGGGAGAACCCCCCTCGCTGGGGAGCGTTTGACAGAATGGTGGTGGGATATTTATATGACATGGGGAGGTCATGGGACGCCAAAGGCAGCTCAGCTGAGGTGGAGGGGTATGTAGCTAGAGATAATGGCAAAACACAATAATTAAATAATCGATCACTGGGCGTGACCAACATCCCTAGACAGAGAGAGGATTTGCAGAGTTGTGTGCAGAAGTGGTGCTGCTGGGTAAGTGAGGGACATTAAAGGTGCAGCCCGCAATTGATGCTTTCAGCGGCTGTTGTTTTGATCAGAGTTTGTGAACGTTGTTTGCTTTATTACTTGCAGTTGTTGACCCACTGACAATATACGTCATGCTACTTGTCAGTAGAGCGCGCCTGTTGTTACAGTACTCCACATTGCCATGGCGGTGCACGTCATCACAGGTTGTACCTTTAAGAGAGTCTTTAATCCTACACTTTTTTTTCTTTTTGATTTTTCCCCCTTTCTCCCCCAATTCTATCCGGCCAATTACCCCACTCTTCTGAGCCGTCTCGGTCGCTGCTCCACCCCCTCTGCCGAACCGGGGAGGGCTGCAGACTACCACATTCCTCCTCTGTTACATGTGGAGTCGCCAGCCACTTCCTTTCACCTGACAGTGAGGAGTTTCACCAGGGGGATGTAGCGCGTGGGAGGATCACGCTATCCACCCCAGTCCCCCCCCCCCGAACAGGCGTCCTGACCAACCAGAGGAAGTGCTAGTGCAGCGACCAGGACACACACCCACATCCGGTTTCCCACGTGTAGATACGGTCAGTTGTGTCTCTAGGGACGCCCGACCAAGCCGGAGGTGACCCGGAGATCCCCGTGTTGGTAGACAACGGAATAGACCGCCACGCCACCCAGACGCCCGCCACACTCCCATCGTGAGATCCTGATCAGCTATCCAACGCAGGCTTTTCAGTGATATATACCCCAGTGGTTGACCCCATAGGCGGGAATCCCGGGGGGGCGGAGGGGGGGACACAACCTCCCCATCCTGGGAAAAATATAATATACCCCCCCCAATATATCACTATAAACATAGCTACGTAATTTTAATAATATTAATAATACACAACGAAAGCGCCTGTGCTGATTATAGACGCTTAATAGTGCACAAATTTCAAAAGATCGCGATCCCCCGCACTTTACATCACAATGGTTTGATCCACTGCCCCCCCCTCCTCCCGAGTGCGTGCGCGAAATCTGAGTCTTTCTTTGGTGGCTAACATTAACCTCCAGTCCAGTAAGTAGCTCAAACAAGTGATATGCTAGACATTTCTTTACTTCTACCGCTCAGTATAATAAAACACGTTTATAATCGTGACCAGTCTTCAGTTTCGCTGCCTTGAATTACAGGTCACTCTTTATGTTAGCTAGTGGTTAACTGACGTTTGCTAGCTAACTTAGCTAAGTTACAGTAGCATCTACCAGTGTGTGGCTGTTTGGATTTGAGAGAAACTAGCAATGCAGTGACCTTAGGTGACCGTGTGTTCGTGTCTACCGTCTGAAAGGCACTCAGTGCACATAGCTAACGTTCAGGTCAATCGCATCATCGCGATGTTTTATGTTGGCAGGGATCACACAGTAGCTGAATTTGCAGAACTGGCGAGCAAACCGATGGACCAAACTAAAGCAGGCAAGCTAACTCCCTATCAGTTATCCAGTAGTAGTAATTATGGTTCCTCAATATAGATTTAACATATTACAACGTAGGCTATGTGTTACAGCACTACTTTTGGTGTTCCCCTCAGGAACTGCGTTTGAGAAAATTTCATGTAATTGTTCCCTACAAAGTTGATATCAGATTTTCGCCCCTGGTTGACCCAATCAATACATTCAGTTTGTACTGTGTAAACATTTGCTGACTGGGGTGCATGGTGAAGCCACTGCAAGCTAAATCATGTCAACCACGTCACAAGCAAGTTGAATTCAGCTGTTGCAAAGCTGTGCCCACTATCCTTTAAGGCTCTACTTTTGGGGCGTTGCCTCCAGAATGCAGTCTCGCAGAATGCAGACCTTACAGTAAGTGAATCCCAATTCCTATCTTAACCCTCAATCTTAACCCTCAGTCTCAAAAATGCGCGCTCCCGCGAAGTGCTACTGCTTCCCCAATTCTCAAGCGCGTTAAGTTGAGGGACAAGATTTCCCAGCACCTCCCTCGGCAGTAAGTGCTATCCCACAATGCCTTGCGTGTCAACATCCAAAGCAAGATGGCGGCGAACTCTGGGCAAGAAGACGAGCTATAAATGTAAGTATTTTCTTTGTTAATAGAGATCTAAAAATTACGAAAACCACTGTCTTATCTTAGTTTAATGTCGTTTTATGGATTATATACCTCTGTGTAGCATAACATTTATTTTTATTTTTACGATATCCGTGCTGGGTGCCGACAGGCGATATATTGCTATGCTGGTGTTACAGAAGTCATGTTTCTCGGTGTTAATGTAGTTATGAAGTTGCTTTATCAAGATACAGCCTACATGACATGTTTGCACCGACATGTGTATAAGATGGCCGAGCTAGCGGCGTCTCCTGTAGCCGTAGAGATTGATATCTAACGATAGTCACAGCTGTTGTTTCGCTTCAACGTTAACAAAAGGCCGTGTTATGCGGTGGCTTTCCGCTGAATATTGTGGTATTTATACAGGTTATTTGGTTGAATATCAACTCATAACGAACTTATAAGCTACAGAAAAAACGAATAATGTAACTAATACGTTACAGGTAGCCCACAACCATTTCATAAACTTTTGAACCCATGCATCAATAATGTCGAATCGATGATAGCTGCTTTTGTGGGTTGTGATTACATTGGCAGTCTTAACAGTGAACAAAGAACCCTAAAGAAACTCATTATAATGTTATCCCTGTTTCATTTCAGGGCCTCCAATGAGGAGAAGTTTCTAGAGGACCAATTATATATTTTCTCAACCATTTTTTGCCAGTTTTTATATAAATATGTTTGTTTACATTGTTTATTCAATTTTATATATATATTGTATTTTTTTGATAAATGTTCTATTTTTAATAAAAAGTTTGAGTGTAACAGATTGTGAGTGTTCTTAAATAATCATACTAGATTCTCACATAGCTAGTAGAAACATTACCATGATATAGAAGAAAACACAAAATACTGTTTGGATATGAAAATGATTTATGATTTAAGCCCACGCAAAAGAAATCACTTCAGCTGCAGACGGCATTGTTGCTGGTTCTGTTGCTTTGCCAAAACACCGCGTCATTTTATGTCGATGGTAATGGACGACTTTTGATGACGCAACTGCATTTAAGGGGTGTCCCATTCCTAAGTCGTAAGACAACCCTTAACACTTGGTTTTGAGGGCTAGTAAGACTGAGGGCTGAGCTTGAGGGTTAAGAAAGGAATTGGGATTCACCCTAAAGTCTCAAAAAGTGAAGTGGCTTACATTGAAAGGAATTAAAAGTCATCTCTAAGTGTGTGTGTGTGTGTGTGTGTGTGTGTGTGTGTGTGTGTGTGTGTGTGTGTGTGTGTATATATATATGTGTGTGTGTCTTTATATATACACTACCGTTCAAAAGTTTGGGATCACCCAAACAATTTTGTGTTTTCCATGAAAAGTCACACTTATTCACCACCATATGTTGTGAAATGAATAGAAAATAGAGTCAAGACATTGACAAGGTTAGAAATAATGATTTGTATTTGAAATAAGATTTTTTTTACATCAAACTTTGCTTTCGTCAAAGAATCCTCCATTTGCAGCAATTACAGCATTGCAGACCTTTGGCATTCTAGCTGTTAATTTGTTGAGGTAATCTGGAGAAATTGCACCCCACGCTTCCAGAAGCAGCTCCCACAAGTTGGATTGGTTGGATGGGCACTTCTTGCGTACCATACGGTCAAGCTGCTCCCACAACAACTCAATGGGGTTCAGATCTGGTGACTGCGCTGGCCACTCCATTACCGATAGAATACCAGCTGCCTGCTTCTGCTCTAAATAGTTCTTGCACAATTTGGAGGTGTGTTTAGGGTCATTGTCCTGTTGTAGGATGAAATTGGCTCCAATCAAGCGCTGTCCACTGGGTATGGCATGGCGTTGCAAAATGGAGTGATAGCCTTCCTTATTCAGAATCCCTTTTACCCTGTATAAATCTCCCACCTTACCAGCACCAAAGCAACCCCAGACCATCACATTACCTCCACCATGCTTAACAGATGGCGTCAGGCATTCTTCCAGCATCTTTTCATTTGTTCTGCGTCTCACAAACCTTCTTCTTTGTGATCCAAACACCTCAAACTTGGATTCATCCGTCCACAACACTTTTTTCCAGTCTTCCTCTGTCCAATGTCTGTGTTCTTTTGCCCATCTTAATCTTTTTCTTTTATTGGTCAGTCTCAGATATGGCTTTTTCTTTGCCACTCTGCCCTGAAGCCCAGAATCCCGCAGCCGCCTCTTCACTGTAGATGTTGACACTGGTGTTTTGCGGGTACTATTTAATGAAGATGCCAGTTGGGGACCTGTGAGGCGTCTGTTTCTCAAACTAGAGACTCTAATGTACTTATCTTCTTGCTCAGTTGTGCAACGCGGCCTCCCACTTCTTTTTCTACTCTGGTTAGAGCCTGTTTGTGCTGTCCTCTGAAGGGAGTAGTACACACCGGTGTAGGAAATCTTCAATTTCTTAGCAATTTCTCGCATGGAATAGCCTTCATTTCTAAGAACAAGAATAGACTGTCGAGTTTCAGATGAAAGTTCTCTTTTTCTGGCCATTTTGAGCGTTTAATTGACCCCACAAATGTGATGCTCCAGAAACTCAATCTGCTCAAAGGAAGGTCAGTTTTGTAGCTTCTGTTACGAGCTAAACTGTTTTCAGATGTGTGAACATGATTGCACAAGGGTTTTCTAATCATCAATTAGCCTTCTGAGCCAATGAGCAAACACATTGTACCATTAGAACACTGGAGTGATAGTTGCTTGAAATGGGCCTCTATACACCTATGTAGATATTGCACCAAAAACCAGACATTTGCAGCTAGAATAGTCATTTACCACATTAGCAATGTATAGAGTGTATTTCTTTAAAGTTAAGACTAGTTTAAAGTTATCTTCATTGAACAGTACAGTGCTTTTCCTTCAAAAATATGGACATTTCAATGTGATCCCAAACTTTTGAACGGTAGTGTATATGTTGATATTCCACTCCTCATTTGCCGAGCACTCACCACACCATTGACGGTTTTGGAAAAAAAACTATATATATATATATATATATATATATATAGATATATATATATATATAGATAGATAGATAGATATTCCTATATCAATATCAATATTGATATTGATATAAGAATATCAGTATGTGTTGCAGAGGCAACACGCTCCCCTGTGGAGTACCACACACCTTGTTATTGGTGACCTTAGCTATGTTTCACCTGTTTCAGTTGAAATGGGCCCCACCTTCCCAAAGGGCCCCCAGTTGACATGCAAGAATTGAATAATTCACCCATTTATAATTCACCAACTTTTCTTTTTCCTTTTTTTTTAAACATATTTTTTGGTGAGGCCACTGCCGGGGCATCCATATAGGCGAACTAGGCAACTGCCTAGGGAGGCAGTTTGGCAAGGGCATAAAAATGGGCCAACTATTCATGAGCAAAACTGGAGTAACCAATAGTAGAGAGTGCAGGCTCACTAGGCTATGCATTCTGAAAGCACAATGAACTGCTGAGGAATGTGTCAATCACGCTGCACCTGCAGTCGCCTCCCACCCCCAACTCTTATGAGCCAATGGTAGCCTGGCACCAGTTTCTCTTGTCTTTGAGAAAGGTAAGCTTTATTTGCCCTCTAGTCATTGTTTGAGTTGCTGATGATATGTGCCTCTGCACGTACATGAGAAAATTGTGTATAGGAGAGATTTTCACTGATATTATTTAGTTTGAGTAGCTGAAATTGGATTATTTGGAAAATAGCTATATGTGCTGTCATGACTCCGCTGCAAAGAATTTGGAAGCAGGTTACTGGAGTTATTATGCAGACTTGTTTGGTGCGTTATTTGTATATGGATCTGCAGAATGCCCATATATGCAAAATACCCACTGTCACAAAGCTCATGCCACGGGAGGGTCTAGAGATGGAGGACGGACATAGGGTTGGCGAAATACGCAGGCTCCTTTATTCATGCTTACAGTGTTTAAATGTCTTTTCCCACTGCACTGGCCAGTGCTCAGCGGCTTTGGAGACTCCTTTCTCTCCGTCTTCGTCCTTTTCAAAGACTTCATTCTCTCGGTTTCTGTCCTTACTGTGCTTGCCTGCATTCATAGGTGTGTCAGTTATGTGTTTCTGTGTGTCAGTCGGGCCCAGCTTCACTGCAGAATATAGAGACGCTGTTAGTTGACACACCTGAGGCTGATCATCAGTCAGCCTCACTATAGTGTCTGCTCCCCTGTGACCCACGCCTCCTCTCTCCCCCACTGCACGACTTAGGCCAGGGCAACATCCAGTTGGCAGCCAACCCCTCACCCCCGAGCGAGAGAAGAAATCGGCCATGACCATCTGCGTCCTCGGCTTATCGACTACCTTGAACTTAAAAGGCTGTAAGTCCAGATACCAGCGGGTGATCTGCCTGTTGGCACCCTTCATACGGTGGAGCCACTGGAGTGGGGCATGGTCCGACCAGAAGGCGAATGGGTGCCCCAGGAGGAAGAAATGGAGGGTGCTGCCTGCCCATCTGTTGGCCAGGCATTCCTTCTCTACGATGCTGTATTTCGTCTTCCTCTCCGCCAGCTTGCGACTTACAGCACCAGGTGGTTGACTCCCCCCACCTCCTGGGACAAAACGGCCCCCAGCTTTCTGTCCGATGCGTTGGTCTGCAAGACAACAGGAAGAGAGAAGTTAGGAGTGTGGAGCAGCTGCTCCCCACAGAGGGCTTGCTTAACCCTCTTGAATGCCACCTGACACTGCTCCATCAAGTGGACCGGATCTGAGGCAGCCTTTCGGGTGAGGTCGTTCAGAGGACTGGTTAGCTCCACAAAGGCAGGGATGAACTGTCTGTAATAGCTGGCCAGTCACAGGAATTCTCTCACCTGCTTTTTTGTCTTGGGCTGGCCGCACACCAGCCTGCCGCCCAAGTGGTACTCCAGATACAATAACTCCCACCACCACACCGCGCACTTCTTTTGGTTGGCTGTAAGCCCCACCTGCCTCAGAGACATCTACTGGTCCCAGCTGCTACTGTGGATGATCACATCATCAGCTGCAGTACCCGGTCTATGAGGCACTGAAATGTGGCTGGAGCTCTGAACACCCTGTACGGATGGGTCACAAACTGGTATAAACCGTCTGATGTAGAGAAAGTAATTTTTTCCTTAGACTCCGGAGACGAGGGAATAAAAGGCAGTAGTCCTTGGTTAAATCCAGTGTCAGAAAAAAGTGAGCACAGCCGAGCCAGTCCAGAAGATCATCGACCTGTGGCATTGGATAGGCATCGAATTTGGACACATCATTCACCTTGTGAAAGTCCACACAGAACCATGTAGCTACATCGGCCTTGCGCACAAAGACGATGCAGCCACACCAGTTGCTGCTAGACTTTCAATGACTCCCATTTCCAGCATGGCCTTGACTTCCGGCTGAACAGTTTTCTTGTTGTGTTCAGACAGTCGGTATGGATGTGAACGCATTGTCACGCCTGCAGATGTCACTATGCGGTGCTGTATGAAGTTGATGCGCCCTGGCGGTGGGGAAAACACATCAGCAAAATGCTGTTTCAATGCTGCAACCTTGGCTTTCTGGTGGGGCGAGAGATGGTTTTCACAATGGAGAGAGGCAGAATTGTTCGTTTTTTGTTCCTCCAGCCCCACTCATCTCACCTTTCTCAATGCTTTTACGAGATTGAGGTGGTAAATCTGTTTTGCACCTCCCCTGTCAGTACGCACAATCTTATAGTCCACATTCCCCACTCATTGTGTGACCATAAAGGGCCCTTGCCACTTGGTGAGTAATTTAGACCTGGACATTGGAAATAATAGGACTGTTATATAGGCGCTGTTCATTGGCCTGGAGCAAATTATCCTGTGATAATAGCCCTAGTGTATAGGGTTTTGCTCTCAGGTCCAGGATGTACTTTACCTCGTTCGTACTGGCACTTGGACTGCGCTCTTTAAGCTTTCTTTAATCAGGTCCAACACACCTCTCAGTGTTCTGCCAAACAGCAGCTCAATGGGAAAAAACCCCGTGGAGGCCTGGGGCACATCCCACACTGCAAATAACAGAGGATCCAACCATTTATCCCAATTGTGGCTATCCTCGTACACTAATTTACGAATCATGTTTTTGAGTGTTTCCTTAAATTTCTCCATGAGCCCGTCTGTTTGGGGGTTGGCTCAGGCTCAATTGATTTTATGTCCAATAATTTGTGTAGTTCGCGTAGTGTACATGACATAAACGATGTGTCCTGGTCCATCAAAATCTCGTTCAGGATTCCAATGTGGGAGATAACATGAAACAATGCCTGCACAGTACTTTTAGTCAAAATGTTGTGCAATGGTATGGCTTCAGGATCGTGTGTTGCATAATCAACTATGACTAACACACAGCGATATCTCCTCGCACTCCGATATAATGGCCCAACGAGGTCCATGCTAATACGTTCAAACGGAACCTCAATTAATGGTAATGGATGCAATGGCACTTTTAGGGTGGCCCAGCCAGTAAAATCGAGCCATTATTTGGTCGAGTGTTTTATTGTACTCGAGGTGCCCTGCTATGGAGTCATGATGGGCTGCATGGAAAATCAATTCCCGGTGGCCTTTCGGGACTAACAATTGAGTGGCTTCTTGTCACTCCTTGCCACTGGGTGGATAATGTCGTTGATGTCCTTGGGGCCTAGTGGTAACCAACATCTCACCATGTCAAGGAACTGCTGCACCAGGATGAAGGGGCGGCTGGCATCCTCCAGACTGAGCGTCCAGAACTGGTGCCGGTGTCCATCTGGTGTGAGCCTCACCTAGCCTAAGACAGCTTGCCTGATGGCTCTGTATTCCCCCTGGGAGAATGCCGGTAGGCTGTACGCGGTGGCTTGGGCTTTGCCGGTGAGCAGGGGGAGAACACACAGCCCATTCCTCCTCTAGCCACCCACATGCCAATGCTGTGCCTTCAAAGATGTCCAAAAACGCTTCAGGGTCAGCAGCGGATGTCATCTTGTTCTGTCTGACTGAGCAGGGCAACTGGAAGCTTTGCAGCTGGCCACAAAGGATCGTTGCATATGAGAACTGCAAAGCACAACATGTTATACAATAGAAATTTCTGTGATTCACTTGGCAAAAATTGTTAGTGATGGTTCCACGCAGGGAAAAACAAGACAAGTTTGACCAAAAGGGATCTGAAGAAAAAAATAAATGGATGCAGAGAATATCCATCAGAGGAGGATTGAAAACAAGCTCCATAAGAATATTTTAGGTGTGGAGAAGGTGTTAAGTGGGATAAACATGTATACAAGAAGACAGACTTAGTGGTAGAGTTAACCGGGTAGAGACCTCATGAACTCAACCAATTCTTCTTCAGATTTGACATAGGAACCATCAGCTGACTTACCCAATACATCAAACTCTACAGTTTACAGATCAGCCAATATGAGACAAACCTGCCACAAAACCCCTTTCCACACTTAAACTGTCCAATGGTCTCGCTCCCCTCCCCCAAATGATAGTGCTGCCAAATATGCTTCCTTTCTAGATTTTGTCCATGTCCAGCAGAAACCTATTCAAGCAAGGATGATGCAAATATATATGATAGGGACGATAATGTCATTCATCATGTTTAACATCTGGACCTCTTGCTGTAGATAAGACTTTGTTGCCTTCCAAAGTTATCGCAGGACGTCTCTATTGTGAAATACTTCAGGTAGGGCAGTGGTTCCCAAAGTGCTGCGTGCCCCCACGGGGAGTCGGGGAGGGGGGGTGCTAAACATGTTCAAGCAGGACCAAATATATTAAAACGGTACAAGCTTGTCTAATACATATCTCACATAAAATATAAACAGGAGCGCATACATGTTATCAATAGTTTTCCCAATTCATTATTTCACTGTGGCAGGGAATCATTTGCCATATCAGTTGAACTTGTTTTGTGTTTAATACATGAAAACAGTAAAGCTGAATTATTATTTCTTTGGTAGAAATGGGGTTTTTTTGCAAATGCATTGATAACAAATCATTCTACCCAGCTAGGTGGGGAGCGGGATGTAGGGGGATGGGAAAATATTCCCGTTTACCCAAGGGGAGGGCCTGCATGAAAAAGTTTGGGAACCAAAACAGATGCAAACTACAAGAACACATATGTCCAAAGTACAAAAAAAAAAAAAATACGAAAGAAAAATACAAAAACACATATATCCAACATATAAAAAAAAAAAATTTTTTTTCACTGTCCTAGAGAGGGCGACATGGTGGTGCAGTGGTTAGCGCAATGGCCTCGCAGCAAGAAGGTCCTGGCTTTGAGCCCCACGGTAGTCCAACCTTGGGGGTGGTCCTCTGTGTGGAGTTTGCATGTTCTCCCCGTGTCTGTGTGGGTTTCCTCAGGGTGCTCTGGTTTCCTCCCACAGTCCAAAGACGTGTAGGTCAGGTGAATCGGTCATACTAAATTGTCCCTAAGAGTAAATGTGTGTGTGTGTTGGCCCTGTGATGGCCTGGCAGCCTGTCCAGGGTGTCTCCCTGCCTGCCGCCCAATGACTGCTGGGATAGGCTCCAGCATCCCCGTGACCCTGAGAGCAGGATAAGCGGTTTGGATAATGGATGGATGGATGTCCAAGAGAGCGAACGCCAGGATGGCTGTAGGAACTGCCAGTCTGCGTGGGCTAGCAGTTAGCGTAGCCTGACCCACTTCCGCGTCCTGTCAGACCACCCGCGGTGTTTCCTCCTCGGGTGCAGCTCCAGGCAGGGCCATGGTCCCTGGGCTCACAGGACACAGCAGACCAAGCTCTCCCAGTCGGTCCAGCGCCAGCTCTCCCAGCCATCAAATGAAAGCACAAACTTAGACGTGGACAAAGACACTGCATGGACGGTACTGGGCGAGGCCGCCGCAAACATAAGTTTGCGCCGCCATCTTCCCACACCGGTAGTGGGTGAGGCCGCCGCAAACATGAATTCGCGCAGCCATCTTCCCACACAGGGAGTGGAAAGCTTAGGTGTTGCAAATGAATCCAGCTAAAGCTAAACATTAGCAAGGAAACAATTCTCTTGCATTCCAGGTACTGTAGCCAGAAGCTGCTGTCCCTTCATATTGTACAGGGAGGTTCAAGTGGTAGATCCTGCAAATTCTCTGGGATGCTACTCAGTGATAAACTGAACTTGTTGAATAATATGTAGGTATTTTATGAGGGAATACTGTTTACAGTATTACTGTTTACATCTCTACACATTTAAACACACTCTTATCCATGGCCATATGTTATTAACTGCTGCGATATTAAAAAAAGAAAGCGATAAAAATTTTAATTGTACGCTAATCTAATATCATCTCTAAATATATTTCCCTTTCCTTCAGAGATTCAGTAATTAGATTTTATGTACCTTTTGCCTTTCGTGTACTTGGACGCGTGATATATATTTGATCGCCTCATTCGAATATGCAACAATCTTATCTCGGGCTTGGTAAAGTTTCTGCCAGAGACGTCATAATGGCAGATTAATTACTGCAATTATTAGTATTATGCTTGATTAAAAGTTAATTAATGTTTTGTTTGTTTGTTTCAATTGTGTCTGTTTTGTAGTTTCGATTGGAAAGCTTTTCGAGCACATTTGAAAGTGAGTGCAAACTTTTTCCCCGTGTCGCCGAACACACGCAGCTTTCCGGGTTTGTTCATGGTGAACTCAGTCAAGTAAAATGGAGTTGTTTCCTATAAAGTACAATTTGCATAATCCATCAAGATGATCCCCGGCTGCTGAACAAGTCTTCTTCCATCTTTCGCGTGCAGTGTCGATTTTGTCTTTACGACTGTTAAATTGCCCGGCTGTGTGGCATGTGTGTCTGCGACAGGGTAGTTAGGGCAGCAATTTTATTTATTTATTTAGAATTTTGATATACTTGAATGATCCCTGTAGGGAAATTACATGAGCAGTGGGCAGCCGCTGTGCAGCGCCCGGGGACCAACTCCAGTTCGTCTTTCCATTGCCTTGCTCAGGGGCACAGACAGGAGTACTACCCCGAACATGCCTGTCTATTTCATGGTGGAGGAAACCCCACCGCAGGCACAGAGAGAACTTGCAAACTCCACACAGAGGACAACTTGGGATGACGCCACCCCCCCCCCCCCAAGGTTGGACAACCCCGGGGTTCGAACCCAGGACCTTGTTGCTGTGAGGCGACGGCACTAACCACTGCGCCACCGTACCGCCAATTGCAATGACAAATGTTACCGTGGATTTTTTTCTTTTTCTTCAGAAGAGCTCGGTGAATTCGAAATACAAGATGGCAGACTGACTTTCTAAGACCAGGGTGCTGTTCTGTGTCAGAAACCTGGAGTCACGGAAATTTGCCTTGTAACTGGCAAGGCCTCTGCAAGGCCCCTGCACCTCTCAGTGGCACCAACTTCAGCTGGTCTGACTGTCAAGATAGCCATTTGTTTTCGTCTGCAGATTTGCAGGACCAGGCTGGTCAGAGTCAGAGAAAAATAGTGACGCTTTTGTTCAGGGTCTCAAAGACATTTCCCTGCTACAGACCTTCATTCTTTTATTTTAGTTACGTAAATCATAGATTGAAGTAGTTGTTCACTTGATAAATAACTTCAGTGAAATGATCGCGAAATTAATCACACTAGATGAACTAACGCCACCAACCCGCCAAGCAACTGACTTTTAAAGCTGAGGTTAAAATAATGGGATGTTAAATTATGCACAATTACGGCTCAGGTTTCTTTCTGAATTATGCTAATGCCTACTTTGTATTTGGGTTGCTGTCTGTAACTCCAAATGAGCACAATTGCTGTCATAACATTAAATTGATAAGTATAAAGAAATATGCAATGTGTGAACCGCACAAGATTTTACAACATTGCAATGTGACAATATGTAGTACCTTTCACACTTCCCATTGTGTTGCATATAAAACATCTGTACGCCATGCAGAACATCGACAGAGAAGGATGCACATGAGGCTGTCTCTTTTTTCTTCCATCTCTGCAATGATTTATTCAAGATGATAATCCATATTAAATACAAGTGTTGCAGAGGCTGGTCTGTTTGAGTGTGTTTGCACACAAGTTTGTGTACTTGTGTGTGTGTGTGTGCATGTGTGTGTGTGTGTGTGTGTGTGTGTGTGTGTGTGTGTGTGTGTGTGTGTGTGAGAGAGAGAGAGAGAGAGAGAGAGAGAGAGAGTTGTGCGTGTGTGCATGTGTGTTTTCAAAGAACTTTGAGAGGCTGCCATTTTTAAGCGAGGCTTTAGAGAGGGGGAAGAAAATAATGCTAGCTAAATTCTGGGACAAAACATGTTCAGTTTAACACCAGCATCTTTTCTTTATACAATGCAAATGTGCAAAGATGCACAATGTAAAGTGTTGACGTGTCCGCTGCAACGGCAACGCCATCTTTGTATTGAAGGTGTGGCAATTTTTGAAATGTGCCATTATATACCTAATGTAGTGCAACCTTTGTATTTGTATTTTATTTAATTGTTTTTATATTATTATTATTTTACTATTTTGTTTGATCTGTCTCTAGAGGAGAACTGGGCAGGCTGGCAACAAACAGCACATGTTGAATATAGACAATAGACACAAGACAAGATGCTATGTTAACACAAGACAAGATGCTATGTTAACACAAGACAAGATGCTATGTTGATAGTTTAACAAACTGTAGAACACAATATAAAGCACAGAAGCAAAGAGAGAGCTAGAGAGAGACAGACGGACACAGACAGAGACAGACAAAGAGACAGACAGAGACAGACAGACAGAGAGACAGACAAACAGAGCGACAGGCAGAGCGAGACAGACACACAGACAGAGGGTGAGAGAGAGTCAGACAGACAGACAGAGAGGGGAGACAGACAGACAGACATACAGAGAGCGAGAGAGAGAGACAGACATACAGACAGACATACAGAGAGTGAGAGAAAGACAGACAGACAGACAGACAGGGGAGAGAGAGCAAGACAGACAGACGGGGGAGAGAGAGCGAGAGAGACAGACAGACAGACAGAGAGCGAGAGCGAGTCAGACAGACAGACGGGGGAGAGAGAGCGAGAGAGACAGACAGAGCGAGAGCGAGTCAGACAGACAGACGGGGGGGGGGAGCGAGAGATGTGGGGTTTTGGGCATCTTATACTTTGACCTTTAGGCATATTAAAAATCAATGAGGAAATATGAAATATGAAAACCCTCTTTCAGCCTTAAGATACACAAGCATGTTATTTTTAGATATGACACGCTATAATCAGACGGTTTCATGTGGATTCCAGTTTGCTTCCATCTCATCCCAGCCAGCAGTGGGCCGATGGTTCAGCAGAGGGCGCTGTAACGCAGACACACATGGAGGGCTGCGTTCAGATGGACTGCCCTTTAATCATTTAGCCGGTATATCAGCCCCCTCCAGCTCACGGCACCTGCGCCGAGCAGTCTTTTCTAGGGGTTCTGAAGTATGAATGGTGTTTTAACTTACGGAGTTTGTCCTAGTGTGTGTGTGTGTGTGGGGGGGGGGGGTCCAAAGGAGGTTTGGCTTGTGGAGAATTTTACTGTGAAGAATTTGGTCGTGAATATGGACAGAAATATATCCACCTCCCTGTCACCTTTCTCCCCCTGTTCAAGTTCAGAGAAGCTGCTTTCTAAAAGTCTCCCTAACATGACCAGGGAGCAAAACTGGCGCGTCATCCGAATAATAACACGCGTCCGAGCGCTCACGAGCGTCACAACGCCAACGTCAAACCAGGCATCAGGTTTTAGCAGTGCTATTTTAAATGCAAAATACTAATAACCAAGACGTATTTATGTATTATTAACCGTACATCAATTGTTTTCACACAAAAAAAACAAAAAAATTTGAAATGCCTTCTTACTATTTAAATGAAGACACGACATAGTAATTACCAAACAAGATACACAACAATGTTTCCTGCTTTGTTCCCTTTTCTTTCTCTCTCTCTCGTTATTTTGTATCTCCTGGCCCTTTGTCTTATTTCTCTGCCTTTCTCTTTGTTTGTTTTTCTCTCTCTATCTGTAAAGTAGACGATACTGTATCAGGGCAGGTTGCTAATGTGCAGAGAGCATGTACGGTATCTCACGGAGGATTCTGGGAAGGTATTGAATCATGTTCAGTGTTGGGAGCATATGGTAGATGGTGATAAATAACATGCTATTCAGCAGCCCCTCCTACACCCACCGCTCCGCTCTCACACACTGTAGACAATGACTGGCAAATCAATACACATGCGCAAAGACACACGCACGCACGCTAACACTGGCGCATCTTCAGACATTTCCCAGCAACCTCGGCGTTTGTCTCATTTCATCTGCGATGGCTCTATGAAAATTATACAAATCTAATCAAAATCAACGTTACACATACACCCTCATACAGTCCATGCATGCAGAAACTCACAATCTCATAGAGGCACCTACGCAAAAGTATACACACACACACTCACACACACACACACTCACACACTCACAGAGGCCTGCATATTCTGTTTTGCTCAGGACAAACATTTTCATCCGTTCTGCTTACACACACACACACACACACAGTCTTTTCCCTCTCTGTTGCACACTTTCTTTTCTCTACATCCTCCTCCTCCTCTCTTTTTTTTTGGTCTCACACACACACACACACACTAACCCTCTTTGGCTCTCTTATTCCCTCTTGTATCTCTCACACAACAGACAAACACACACTACCTCTCTTCTTCCTAGCCTCTTGATATTGACAAAGCCCACTAGCTAATCCAGTTGTGTAGGGAGTGTTGCTGGAGACAGAATAAGGTGGATAACATTGGATAGTCCCCCCCCCCTCCTCCCCCCCCCCCCCTCCCCCTCCCACCCACCACCAAACCTCCTACCAGCTTCCGTCAAACCTCCTTTGTGTGTGTGTGTGTGTGTGTGTGTGTGTGTGTGTGTGTGTGTGTGTGTGTGTGTATACATGGCATTGTGTAAGTTTGTGTGTATGTATGTGATTGTGGCATTAGATTTCTCAAGAGTGTATACTAGACCCCTCTAGATTAACTGCTTTTAATGTGGATCGACCCCCTACTCAAAACACCAAGGACTCCTAAGAACCACACAGCAAACACCAAATGAGGTTCTTCGGCGATGCAGGTTGGAGACTTATATCCAGATTAAGCTCTTGTGAAGTGGCTCCTTTTTTGAGAACAGTTTGACTTTGGAAGATTGCACGTCCATGTGCCAAGGTCACCAGGACAAATTCGTGCAGTTACTAAGAGCTCTTAGGGCAGAGAAAACTCCTCTCGCCTTGTTTGCCATTCCTCCAATTCACAAGCGCTGACCTGCTCTCCATCAAGCAGCCCTTCCATCCTTCCACCTAATCTTCCAATCCATTTGTTTGTCAATTTAAATAATCTTCCAACCACCTGTTTTTCATGAACATCCCCACACCCCACCACCCCTATTGATGTCGTGGCCTCATCTATGACCTGGGGGGCGATACTCAAAGGCCGAATGTATGGGGTTTTATCCTGCTATAGGATTACAGTTTGGGTACTTGCTGATATATATATATATATATATATATATATATATATATATTCAAAATCTGATTTCTGAATCTTCACCGTTGTTGCGGTTGTGGCTGAATCCCACTTCAGTCTACTCATCTTACCTTGTCGTCTTGTCGTTTCAGTTCCTGCCCCTGCTTTTGTCACCAGTCAGCCCCGTATCTTGCACACCTGTTCCCCGTTCTATGATTAGCTTCCCAGAATTGATACTCCGCTGGTTTCCTTGTGTCCCTGCCAGACTGTCTAGTTTGTTTTGCCGCCTAGTTTTCCTTGTGAATCTTTGCCTGACCTATCCGTGTTTGAATCCGCTGCCTGATCTTTGGACTTTGTGTTTGCTGCCTGCCCTTGTCATCTCTGCTGCCTGTTTTGCACGGACTCCTCGGTAACCTGAACTGTATCTGAACCTGTTTATCCGCCTGCCTGCTCCTTGTCTGTTTGGTCATCTATCATACTGATTCCCTGGTGTTCTCACCTTTGCCTGCCTTTGTTCATTAAACCAAGTGTTACCGTATCATCCTGTCTGTGTGTCCTCCGTTTGGGTCCTACCTGAGTCCGTAACAGAGCAATATGGCCAACATGTACCCAGTACACACAGACAAACTCCCACCAGGCTCTTGCCAAAGCCTTCTTGTGAGCCAATAACACCAGACCCTCCTCGAAGTGGTTGGGTGCTCCAAAACCTGACAACCAATGTCACCCGCTTTGGAGTCCAACTCAACAACATCTACACTCAGCTCTCCCTACCACAGCCTGGAGCTCGACCCAATCCCCTTGCTCCGGCGCCTGTTCCGGCTCCACCAGCTCCCCGGCCCAGAGATCCCCAGATTCCCTTACCAGAATGTCACGCTGGAAACCCGGGTACCTGCGGGGCATTCCTCATGCAGTGCCAGCTGGCATTTGAGCAGCAACCACTCCCCTACAGCTCAGATAAACCTAAAATAGCTTATATTGTGGGCTTACTTAAAGGCAGTGATTTATACTGGGCATCAGTCTATGAATTCCTCTTCTGACAATTTTGTCGCCAAAATGAAGAGATTTTGACCACCATGTTTGGGGAAAGGATGCTGCCAAATGCCTCTCACCCTCCGGAAAGGCCCCCATAGTACAGCTGAATACTCAGTTGAATTCAGAACCATAGCTGCTGACTCTGGGAGGAATGATGAGGCACTCCAGGGGATATTTGTAAACGGCCTTTGTGAACTAGAAGGATGAGTTGGCTGCTCGGGACAATTCTGCTGACCTTGATCTTTGCTTTCCCTGGCCATCAGACTGGATAATTGCCTTCATGACCGATGCAGGGAAAAAGCTAGCCATCAGCTGCCCCAGTCCACATCTCGCTCCTTCCCACCATCTTTCGCGAAGACAGGCCTAGACCTGTCCACTGGCTCCTGAGGTTTTCTCCAGCTCCAGTGCTCTGAGCCCGCTTCTTGCCTACTGAACGCCGGTGGAGGATGGATGCTGGAGAATGCATCTGCTGTGGTCGAGCTGGTCATTTCCTCACTGCCTTTCCCCGCCGGCCAAAAGAGTAGGCTCACCAGTCACAGTGGGGGTTCTGATGAGCCATACTACTACCAAGATGCAGCTGGAGGCTGTGCTGGCCCCAGCAGTCCCTGCCACTGCTCACCTTAGTGGACCCTGGAGCTGATGAATTTCTTGGACATTAATCTAGCCAAACAAGCTGGTATTGACAGTCAAGTCAATGTTATTTGTATAGCCCTACTACTACTACTACTACTACTACTACTACTACTACTACTACTACTACTACTACTACTACTACTACTACTTTCGGCTGCTCCCATTAGGGGTCGCCACAGCGGATCATCCGTTTCCATTTCTTCCTGTCTTCTGCATCTTCCTCTGTCACCCCAAGCCACCTGCATGTCTTCCCTCACCACACCCATTTACCTCTTCTTTGGCCTTCCTCTTTTCCTCTTCCCTGGCAGCTCCATATGCAGCATATTTATTTGTATAGCTCAATATCACAAATTACAAATTTGCCTTAAGGGGCTTTACAGCAACACAACACCCTGTCCTTGGACGCTCTCATCAGATAAGGAACAATTCCCTAAAGAAAACTAACGGTGAGAAAAAATAGGAAAAAACCTCAGGGAGATCCCTCTCCCGAGACAGACAACGTGCAATGGATGTTGTGTTTACATAATTTACAGAATACAACATTGAAAGCGGAAAACAGAATTATAATGGAATTATAACAGTGAACCTTTAGCGGTCCCCCTTAATGCTAATGCTTTCAATGGCAGGCTCTATGTCCAGGTCACTCATACTCGAGTATGTCCACAACTCCCAGTCTAGCGCAGCTTCTGGTATGTCACCATTTGAATGTGCCATGGGTTTTCAACCACCTCTGTTCCCAGCCCAGGAGGAGGAAATCTCCATTTCCTCTGGCCTGGCCCACCTTTGTTGTTGTCGTAAGGTTTGGCTTTCCTCTAAGGATATAACATTACTCTCTACTTCTAAGAAACTTGCACCCCATTACATTGGCCCCTTTGAGATGACTCTGTTCTCAACCCCACTGCTGTTAGACTCAAATTGGCTTCTCACATGAAATTTCATCTCTCTCAGCGGAAACCTTTCTCTATTAGCCCATTATCTCCCCCCCCCCCCGCCACACACACATGCACTATCGACACTCATCTGGCGCTTTTACGCCATTGGAGCTACCAATATTTAGTAGACTGGGGAGGATATGGACCGGAGGAGCCCAGCTGGGTTCCCCACCAGCACATCTGTGCCCATTCTTGGTCCGGGCCTTCATCAGGAACACCTAGACAATCCCGGTGGGTCACCCAGAGGACCTCATTGGGGGGGGGGGGTACTGTTGTGATTGTGACTGTATCCCACTTGTCCACTCATTTTACCTTTTTCATTATCCATTGCCTTCCTGTCATTATGAAGTACTCACCTGTCTTGTCATTTCCATTCCTGCCCCTGCTTTTGCCACCAGTCAACCCACACCTGTTCCCCATTCCCTGACTAGCTCCCCAGTATTAATACTCCCCTGGTTTCCCTGTGTCCATACCAGATTGTCTAGTGTGTTTTGCCACCTAGTTTTCCAGCATTTTTCCTTGTGAACGTTTGCCTGACCTGCCCGTGTTGGACTGTTGCCTGATCTTTGACCTCCGTGTTTGCTGCCAGGCCTTGTCTGCTCTGTTTCCTGTTTTGGACAGACTCCCCTTTAACCCAAATTGTATCTAAACCTGTTTTATCAACCTCTATGCTCCTTGTCTGTTTGGTCGTCTGTCATACTGATTCCCCAGTGTTCTGACTGCCTTTGTTCATTAAACCAAGTGTTACCATATCATCCTGTCTGTTTGTCCTGCGTTCGGGTCTGCCCTGAGTACGTAACAATCATAAACAGATTATAACAAAGCTTTTTGGCTTATTTGTATCAGTTGGTCTTATGCTTTCATTTGCTTGTCCATATCTATTTTAATTTGATTGAAAAATCACTTTAGCTTCCATCTTTAAGACCCAGCTCTTTCTCGAACACCTCCACACCTGATGGTATTAAAGATTTTTTTTTTGAAATTGCTTATATGCACCCTATGCACTGCCTTTGTGCACTGCCTGTTGACACCTATGTCCTATCAGACTTGAACCTACTGGTTTTTTGGCACTTACTTGCGTTGTCACCTCCTGACTAGAACCTTGCTTGTGTCGTATTAACTCTCAGATGTATATCACTTTGGATAAAACTCAGATAGCAGACACATTTGGACCTAATCTGGGGTACTTTTGGTACTTACGGCTCAGTTACGGCACTGGCAACTGTTGTGTGGGCCAGACGTGGCCCAAATATCATAAGACGGGCCTAACTTGGGTTACGGCAAGTGTTGTGTGGGCCAGACAATGAACCAGGCTTTACTTGGGTTACAGCACATACTATGTGGGCCAGATGTGGCCCAAATTTAATGAGCCAGGCTTGACTTTAGTTAAGAGAACTCCAGATGTGGGCCATATAAGGTGGACCTGTGGCTGTGTTGAGGCAGCCACACTCATCCTGAGTCAACGCCATCATTCAAGGCCAAATGTGGGCCATAAGATAACTGCAGATGTTTGCCATATTTGGGCCAAAGATTCATCGCTATCTGAGAAGTGTCTGGTAAATGAAATTGTAACATTGTAACACTTTGTAACCTTGTGCTTTGAAAAGGGCTATTTGAATAAAGTTGTTTAAGATTGACACATTATTATTATTATCTACCCTGTGGATCCAATATCCTCACTGGCATTCTGGCTATCCCCTAGCTCTCTGATTACATTTATTTCAAGCAGCTAAAATAACTTCTTGAGACAATCTCAGTGGCAACAAAAGTAGTATCAAGTAAATCTCTACCATTCCTGGTTTGTAAAAAAAACATTTTCAAACAACGATTAAAAGTAAGAGTGAAGTTGTTCCTGAGCAACAGTCATCAAAGCAACCAACTATGGCGGCTGAAATTCCTCTTGAGCCAGCCAATTAAAACATCCATTTTAAAGGAACACAACAAACACAATAAATTCATTTTCTTTAACACTGTTTCACTTTCAAAAGACAAGCCAGGAATAAATTTGGGAAATGTGTGCGTGTGTGTGTCTGTGTGCGTGCATTTGTTTTGTAAAGTTAGGAATACATTACAGCCGGTAGGTATACTTCTCATCTGCAATACAGGTGGGACAGTCTACACAAAAGCAGGGAGGTTGTTCCAAAGACAACAGTTGTGCTTAACCAAAAATACTCCCAAAAACATAAACTGGGAATCTCGATAACTTTTTCATGAATTGACCTCTCAATTCATGAAAGCCTTTTCTTCTGAAAGCATTTGCATCTTAAAAAATGGTGTTGGTATGACGAAAAAATCTCAAGCTGCATGCGCATGACAGGAAATTACATGTTTTACATCAGTCACCAGTGGTCGGTCCACCACAGAGAATAGGCGGAACTTCCTCTCTATTGGACCACCCAGAGGGAAGCTCTGCTTGATCCAACAGAGATAGTGTCTTATCACAAGATAGTAATGGCTATTTATTTAGCTAGCGAGCAGTGTTTGGCTCAATAGAGAGAATAAGGTAGAACTCCCTCTCTGGGGGACCAACCAGAGAGAAGCATCAAATACAGTCAAGTACCCAAAGATAATTGTAAGCTTATAGACAGGCACGCGGGAGAAATTTGCCTTCAGGGCTTTCTACCGTAAAGCTTCCTTCCTAACAGAAGCATTCGGTTAAGGTTAAGGTTAGGTTGAGGGTGAGGTTAGGTTGAGGGTTAGCCGTCGGTTAGGGTTAGGTTAAGGTAAGCATTGGGTTAAGGTTAGGGTTAGGTTATGTTAAGATTACCTAAATTTAGGTTAAATTTATGCATGTTCAATGGATTTGGCAGAAAGCCATGAAAGCCCTTAAGGCCTTTCTGGCAGAAATCCCGAGGGAAAACTTCTCCCATGTGCTACAGACAGAGGAGCTCTTCGACATTTCCATTTTAACATGCGTCTCACATTAGACAGCATTTTAAATGTCAAAGTATCCTTCCAACGACTATTTCCTCTGGCTTCACAGAGTAAGTAGTCGTCGGGATGATGCTTTGACATTCAAAATCAAAAACAAAACAAAACAAAACAAAATGCTAAAAACATGCCTGACAATTTACTGTGCAAAGCAGCATCGTCCTCAGATGATTATATAAGGGACTGGAGTGAAACAGAAAAATTTCTACCTCTCACCAGCTAATGTAACTCAGTGGATAGCTGTAAATCAGTTTTCATGGATGTTTTGTGTGTGATGACACATTTTAAACATCCTTCCTGAGAAGTGTTTTACCTAGTCTTTCAAATCATGTATGCTGATGATGTGACCTTGACCTGGAGATGATTGATACACATCTAAGCATTCACAGAAGAAATAAATTAATTCTACCAGGGAATATCAACATGGGTGAGAGACAAAGAGCGGATACAAGGAAAAGAGGTAGAGAGAAGAGTAAATCAGCACAAGATGTAAGTTATCTCCACAGTACTGCACACTGTAGCCTACTGTAGTACTATATCTAATCCAGGTCTTTGTCATTTGTTGACTAATTTGTATAATTTCTGTTTATACGGTAATTATACAACTGTTTATTCAGACCGTGCTGGAATAAATTTGTGTCGGAGCATTCATTTTCATGTGCGAGTCCTATTTCTCTGATCTGCTTATACAGTAAAGGGAATTCTAAAAGGTTTGTCAAAAAATAAGAGCTTTATGTGTACATCAACTGTCTGTGGTCTCTTCTCGCACCGATTTGTGTGTTTTTGTGTCAAGGGCTGAGTGAGTGCAATGTAAAGCCACACGTTCACACAAGTGAATCTCGTTCCCCTAACTTATACACCCCATAATAAGCAGACGCCATCTGGACAACGCAGCATACCGAATCACAGTTTAAACGGATGCTGTGTTCTCTCCCTTATTCTCTTTGTTGCTTGTTCCCTCAACTTGCTCTATGTTCGTTACCAACCCCTATGTCTCTTTTGCACATCTGTTGGCTGCCCGGCCAACACCTTAAAATCAAATTCCTTTGTAGGGATTGTAAAAGTCGAATCGAAGTGTATCTGCCCAGCAGCTTCTTCAGACTGTTCAGTGTCCCCTTAAGGTATTTGGTTGCTCCACTGAGAAAGAGTAAAGACTTTTTTTTATTGGTTAACACCCTTGCATTTTAACCTATTTAGATAAATCATCAGTGGTTTGGCTCAGCAACGATGTGATGATTCATTTTCTGTGAGCAGCGAGTCAGCTTTCTGGACGCGTGACACAAGGATCTCTGATATACAGAAGCTCCACAGCAGAGCAGATGGCCCTGTTAGCTGGATGGAGTCCAGAATAAAAACCCACAACGAACCCAATAAGTAGTGCCCATCTTACTTTTTTTTTTATAGGTAACCATGCAAAACCCTCTTCATAAATAGGAGGCTTTATCAACCTCACTCTAGCACATCATCTAAAAATATGTTGAATGAGGAAAAAAAAAGATTTCTTCAGTTACAGTAATATTTTCCTCATTGAATTACACCTATTTTCTTGAACACAGTGCTTAAAAAAACACTTAAGTGTTTGAATGGAGTCCTGCGCCTTTGTCATGTGTCGTTGTTTGGGTTGTCATAAATGTTTCTTGACGACATAACAGCCACCAGTGTGATGGAAAGCATCCCTTTCAGGCGGAGGGAAGAAGTAAATTCCTGCTCTCCGTCACATCAGTTCACTGAACCCCATTCAAGTCAAGATTTGCTGTAGTTTTCTCCTCATCTTCTTCAATTCTCATGGCTAAAAAAAAAGAAAAAAGTCTGATGACTGTTAGAATTATATAGACTTTTGTGTTTTATTCTTTTTCTTTCTTCCTTTTTTTACCCCTTTCATTTGAAAACCATACAGAGCCCCTAAGGTGACATGGAGGGGGAAAAAATAAACTTGTTATACTACAGTGTTTTTCTCACAAAATTTTCTCACAAAATTACACAAGTACAGGGCGTCTGGGTAGCATAGCGGTCTATTCCGTTGCCTAACAACACAGGGCTCGCCGGTTCGAATCCCCATGTTAACTCCGGCTTGGTCAGCCGTCCCTACAGACACAGTTGGCCGTGTCTGCGGGTGGGAAGCCGGATGTGGGTATGTGTCCCGGTCGCTGCACTAGCGCCTCCTCTGGTTGGTTGGGACACCTGTTTAGGGGAACTGGGGGATGGCGTGATCCTCCCACGTGCTACGTCCCCCTAGCGAAACTCCTCACTGTCAGGTGAAAAGAAGCGGCTGGTGACTCCACATGGATTGGAGGAGGCATGTGGTAATCGGCAGAGGGGGTGGAGCAGCAACCGGGATGACTTGGAAAATAGAGTAATTGACCAAGTACAATTGGGGAGAAAAAGGGGAAAAAAGCCAGACACAAAAAAAGAAAGAAACTACTTAAGTATTTTTCTCTCAGGAAACCTCGTAAACACTGTTGTAGACTGGTATGACCATTTGGAACAGATTCATGGGGAGTTTTGCCACTTGCCGTCACGACAGACTTTATGAGGATGCTTTAATAGATAGTGCGACCTTTCCCAACCAGAGAAGACAGTGTTGATCTCATTTAAGCCACAACTTTTGTTAACACATTTAGTTGGCTAATGCCAATAATACCACTCCTGCTTCACTGCTAAAGCTCGACAAAAAAAACAAAAAAAAAGCATTTCCTGAAAGGAAAAACAAAAATAATTTTGAGAAAAGGTAAAACTACTACAAAATCTCTCCCGTGTCCCTCTAAGCGTAGAACCAGGACTCGCTGTCCACTTGACTTACAGTCTTTTGGACTCAGTTAGCCTGGCAAGAAAGGTGCCGGTGAGCAACACGAGTTTCTAATTCTTTACATTTTGTTGACAGCTTGCATTGTAAATCCATTCTCCGTGGACGTCGAGGATGCGTCGGGTTATCTCTGATTTAACCTGACCCTAAATCTCCCGCCACGGCGAAACATACCGCACACCCTCGCCAGTAGCGAATCTGAAACTTAAACGCGCTCTTTTTACTCACACGTCCCACAGCTTCAACAGTTTTTGTGGTGCATAAACATTTCTGTTCAGTGTGTATAACTTAATAGGCCTTGTGGTTCCAGCCGCATTCAGCTCCATATGAATGATCGGCTGAGAGCCTCAAAAGCAAGCCAGGACTGTCAACGAGCTGTCGGACTAAATAAAACTAACGTAAATGTGTTCTCGCTCTCTCTTTGTCTCTGTGTCTCACGCTCTTTCTGTCTCTCTGGCTGTACCATTATTCCTGCTATGTGTCTTACCTACCCTGTGCTCAAGGCCTTGAACACACACACACACACACACACACACACACACACACACACACACACACACACACACACACACACACACACACTCCTGACAAATCTATCCTTGTGGGGCCCTCTCATTGACTCCCAGTCATTGACATCCTTTCCCTAACCCTTACCTTAACCTTAACCTAACCCTAATTCTAACCTTAACCCTAAAACCAAGTCCTAACCCTAAAATAGACCCTTTTACTTGTGGGGCCCAATAAAATGGCCCCACAAGGTAGGTGGTTTCTGAGTTTTTCTATCCTAAAGGGGCCATTTGGGCCCCATTGGGTAAGAAAAATGAGCGCACACACACACTGTGACTGAGAGAGTAAGCCAGTACAGTAGTAACGTAACTTCATGTGGCCAAAAAACCCCGCTATGCACACAAACATATACTCACAGATGTCTTGAAAATGACACACCTCTCCAGCCGTCGAGGCCCGGCAAAACCATGTGTTTTTTGCTAGCTACACAGTAATAGTTGAACAGAGCTGTCGCAAGTTCACTATTAAAAATCCCTTGTATTAAAATTATTTTTTTCCCCATTCTCACTATGTATTTTATTTGCTATTTATTTACATCTATTCAACCCTATGTTCTAGTAATTCACAAAAAAATCTATTTCAAAGAAAAATGTTTTTCACTTCCTGTTTGTTTTTCTACTTCTGCCACTTGTGGTTTTACACCCCAGATTGTGTAAAATGATGGCTCTAGTGCCAGTGATGTCACCTGTTTGCTTCTTAAGGGGCATTTTGAGCCCAAAGTTTGGCTTTATGCTTGACGCCATCTTGTCAGTTGTTGGAACCAGAAAATCTGGCAACATGGGTGGGTCTGGGGTTGGATCTGAGTGGCAGACAGGTTGACAGACCTGTCAATCAAGGCACACATGTCCTCAACATGCCACTGATTTAGTCCTTAATGGAACAACAATTGCTGCATTTGCAGCACTTGTGTCTGCGTTGGTTTCCTCCGGTGCTCCGGTTTCCTCTCACAGTCCAAAGACACGTAGGTCAGGTGGATCGGCTGTACTAAATTGTGAATGTGCTGGTCCTGTGATGGCCTGGTGGCCTGTCCAGGGTGTCTCCCCGCCTGCCACCCAATGACTGCTGGGATAGGCTCCAGCATCCCTACAACCCTGAGAGCAGGATAAGCGGTTTGGATAATGGATGGATGGATGAATGGAACAACAATTATCAAAATGATCACCCTCAAATTGTGTACCGGACTCAAAGTTAGCCACTGAGACCCAATCTTCTTGCACAAGAAAAACCAATTTACTTTGTGTTTGAAGATAGAAAATGGGGAATTCTCTCACCGAATTGCATTGGACGGGAAGTTTTGTGGAGCCAGCCTGGTTGGAAGTGCAGCTTAAGGCGCTTCTGCATTGGCTTCAACTTCAAGCCGCTTGATGTGCACTGAAAAACATATCCAGTGATTTGGGACAGAGACTGAGCGAAGACGAGTGATCTTCTACCGCCAAACTGAAAATAGCCAAATTACACATCGACGTCCACGTTCTTGTAAAAACTCACAGCCATTGTTGGCTGTCAGTCGAGTCAGACTCCCATCCATTGCCAAAACCCCACCTTCTGTGTCATTCACACTTGCATGGAATCCATTTATGGGTCAAATCATGGAGGTTTATGATGCTTTAATGGGACCTTTGCGGGTGCAACTTTCTATACCGAGGGCTGAATCTTTGGCTGTGCCATTTAGGTCGGGTTTGGCATCAAGCAAGATTAAAATGAGTCTTAGTTTTCCCCCGAGAAAATAGCAACAAAGTTTATCCACATTTGATTTTACAAGAAGTCTGCGTCGTAAGATAAGGAAGTGGTCAGGTGGAGAAACAGAAGGCCGGCATGTAGAAGAAGTCCATACATATGGTAGTCTGCAAAATCAGTTACCAAGTCAAGTTGAAAGAACTAATTTCAGCTGAGTACGATAGCAAGAACCCAATTTTTTAGTCATTTAAAACAAAATGACTCCCTCTTTCTCTTCACTTTCTTCTCACCTCCGTGCTCGTCTCTGTACATCTCCTCCTCTCCTCCCTCTCTCTCCTCTACCGCCTTCACTAATTGATGTGAATGCAATCAGTCCATTTCTCATCTCTGGTGATCAGTTTTTCATTTCTTCAAGTACCAATCTTTCTTTCGTACATCCATTCCAATTTCTTCTCATTTATTTCTCCTCGTCTCTCTCTCTCTCTCTCTCTCTCTCTCTCTCTCTCTCTCTCTCTCTCTCTCTCTCTCTCTCTCTCTCTCTCTCTCTCTCTCTCTCTCTCACTCACTCACTCACTCACTCACTTTCTCTCATTACCTCTCACCCCCGCCGCTTTTCTCTGTCACTACAAAATACAATGGGTTTATATTCCCACATAATCATTTATATGTATAGTCCTCTCTCTCTCTCTCTCTCTCTCTCTCTCTCTCTCTCTCTCTCTCTCTCTCTCTCTCTAACCTCCTTTCTCTGTATATCCCTCTCCACACTGTCACATGACCACACACACACACACACACACACACACACACACACACACACACACACACACACACACACACACACACACAGATACAGTCACACAGCCAGGTTGTGTGTATGAGTAGGCTGTGGTGATGTGTCATCCTGTAACAAGCTTTCATCTATCACAATAAAATCACATACCAGCCAGGAACACTGATTACTGAGAGAGAGAGAGAGAGAGAGAGAGAGAGAGAGAGAGAGAGAGGGAGAGAGAGAGAGAGAGAGAGAGAGAGAAGAGGCGTTTCAGAGCGAAGCAGCAACCTGCTGGGTAGATCTGGGTGGCTGAGTGAAGACACTCCCCCTCCTCTACATCAGAGCAGACCACTGACCCCTCTGCCTCTCTTCATGGGGGGCCAGATAGACTGATTCTGATTGGCTGATACAGGTGGAACGTGAACATACACAGTCGTTGGGTCTCCCCCCCCTTTTCTCCCCAATTGTACTTGCTCAATTACCCTACTCGTCCGAGTCCCGGTCGCTGCTCCGCCCCCTCTGCTGATCCGGGGAGGGCTGCAGACCGCCGCATGCCTCCTTTGATACATGTGGAGTTGCCAGCCACTTATTTTCACCTGACAGTGAGGAGTTTCACCAGGGGGACGTAGCACGTGAGAGGATCACGCTATTCCCCTAGTTCCCTCTCCCCCCTAAACAAGCACCCCGACCGACCAGAGGAGGCGCTAGTGCAGCGAACATTAGGCTCCAAATAATTGAAGTGAAAAAGCTGGGTTAACTCTGATAGACCTGTCTCACTAGCCTATGTGCCCCCCCCCCCCCCGTCTCTCTCTCTCGCTGTCTCTCTTTCTCTCCGTTTGTCCATTTACTCAACCTTTTGAGGCGTGCCCATTCTCTTATAAAGCCTTTGTATTCCTCCCCTGTATGCAGGGCAGTAGTGGTAAATATAAAGGGTGGGTAAACCCGGAGTCATCGCTATCTGATCTACTGCATCACGGGCCCTTTCAATTCGGCGTGCATATGTTGTGTTTCCATAATAATTCTTTTGTTTTCCCCCTCCGCTGGTTTATGAATTTTCCATTATAAAATCTTAATGACTTTTGTAATTCATATTTGTAATTCATGTTTATGCACTGTTTGGTGGCTTAGATTAATGTAATGAATAGGACAAAACATGGAAATGAACTCAATATTTTTTTTCCCTATTTCATTGCGGATGATTAAAAAAAAAAAAAAAAGAAGGAAAATAAAATTAAAAATTGATGGGGCCAGTAAAAATTGTCAAGGGGCCCGCCTGGAAATGTCGGTCAATGTGAGCCTGGCTGTTAGAGATGTGACGTAACGCAGCCTACTGGAACCGGCGTCGAGTTGATAACATAGAGGCTTGACGTTATCATATGCTGTGGTTGTCCCCTGGTCCGAGGCTGTCGTATGCAGTATGCTATCGAGCTAAACCTGCAGCTAGCTAGTAAAACTGCTCCTCCTAATGGCTTGAGGCTGCGAGGGAAGAAGATGCTGCAATTATGGGTCAGAAAAAACGTAAAAGGCCGGTATCTAAATAGTTCGTTTGTGGGCTTTTCTTCAATACATCATCACCATCATCATCATCATTTGATGCAGCACACTGTCAAATGTCTGTCTGACACATGTAGGCGGTGGGTTGATGGCTGCTCCGTGCTCACAATACAATATACGTCCATTAGTGTGGGAAGGGGGAGGGGGGGCTGCAGCTCCCCCTAGTGGTAGGTGCACCCCCCCCCCCCAGTTGTGGCAGGTGGCTGCGTAGACCCAGCAGTATGCCTAACTTTTCCGAAAGTACAAACGCACAAAAGTAAAACACCTTTATTTTAAACAGCGGGCCAGGGCTGCGTGGCATGTACATGTTTAACAATAAAGTGAGTAAACACTCCATTCCAACTCCGCTACACACGCGCCTTACAAACAACAATGACGTCATACGGTAGCGACCGGGGGCAGGCGGTTGCTCTGACTGTCGGCGGTTCTGCGTTTAGGGAGCGCAGTGGCTGATGGAACTGTTAATGGTAGATTAAGAATTGTGTTTTAATGATGCGGTGTTCATGTTGTGGTTATTCTTGTGTTGTTGTTTTGGGGGTTCCACTCAGAATAAGTGGGAGACTGTTTACTGGCTAACTGACTGGAGGACCATTAATGTGACTGATGTTGTCACTTACCAGATAGCGTCCGGATGTGGGCCGCTTCAGGCAGTGATGCGGCACTGATGGTCTTCTTCTGGCCCTGACAAAATGGATGTGAGCCTGAAGTGGCCCACATGTATAATAGCAAATATGGCCCAAATATGCCAAATCAAATGTGGGCCTTTTTTTTTTGGCAAATATGCGGTGCTGTCGGCAACATGTAATCTGGATGTGACCCTGAAGTGGCCCGTGTGGTAAATGTTGACCATGGCCCAAATATCACAAAACAAATATGGGCCACCTTTGGTAAATACGTGTCACATGCGGCATTGCTATGGCTTGGTTCTGGCCCAGATCTGGCAAACAGGAGCGGACTGCCCAAGTGCCATCATTCCCAAGTGCCATCATCACGTCGGCCGGATGAAGTGTCGGGTGTGGGACGAGTCTGGGCCACAGCAATTTTGCTATCTGGGTTGGGACGTGGGGGGGGGGGGGTCGGTACGTTGTTGTCAGTTCTGGTCCGCTCTGGCCGTTGTGACTAAAAGAGCACTCCCGGGTGCGTGCGGTGTATGGGGGCATGGGAGTTGCGATTAAGAAGAGGTCTCTGCCTCTGGACTCCTTCTCCCACACCGGCTGGCCACAACACTTTCCGCTTTAGCTGGCAGCCCCCCTACTTAAAACATCTCCCCGCGGGCCTGTGTACGTCTCCACACAACCTGCCTGTGGATTCAGGTACGGGCCAACAGCGGCGACCCCACAGTAAAAGACCACGTGTAAGCAGGAGCCGGGTTCGAGTGAGTGCGCTAAAGCGCTCCGGGGAGGTGAATAAGCAGATTTAAAGAGGGTGGGTAAACAGCGTTTACGTGCATTCGTCCTCCACACGCCCACCTACATTTCTTTTCATGAAGGACTTTGCAGATTCTTTTAGATAAGTGCTGTATACGTGAAGCTGATCAGTATTATTGTGCCGGGGGCCGCGTCTCGAGCGGAGGGCCGTGGTGCAGGTGGAGGACTGATGGCAGCTCCTGCTCTGGTTATTCAGCAGCGGGCCGCGCGTCCTCGTGATGATGCAGCGCTATCTGGTAGCACCTACTTACAGTGTCTTTTTTTTTACATTTTGCAGACACGTACAAAGGCCAGTATCAAGGGGGATGTCAAATGCAAGCATATAGTGGAAATATTCAGAAAAGGATAAGAAACAGTTATAAATAAATGGCTAACAAGCAAACAGCCCTGTGTGTGTGTGTGTGTGTGTGTGTGTGTGTGTGTGTGTGTGTGTGTGTGTGTGTGTGTGTGTGTGTGTGTGTGTGCGAGTTGAAAGGTTATTGACTGTGAACATAACTGTCTTTTCTTCTCTCATCAAATTACAGTAACGTCTGCTTCTGTCTCGGTGACATTTACACAATATTTGCTCCTGGTTCAACTCCCTGCAGCGGGGTGCGTGAATAACAGTTAATATTGGCACGAAACCATCGGCCATTTTTTTTCTCAAATTTTCATATACTTTATTAATCCCCCGTGGGGAAATTCTGCTCTGCATTTAGCCCAGCCTAGCTGTGTAGCTAGCAGCAGTGGGCAGCCGCCGTGCAGCGCCCGGGGACCAACTCCAGTTCTCCTTCCCATTGCCTCGGTCAGGGGCACAGACGGGCGTACTAACCCTCACATGCATGTCTTTTTTCACCATGTTGAAAGCCATGCTGTTTTTTAATTAGCTTGTTAAAATTTTTTGCAAAATTTTTTTTTCCCCCAGCCATGATGAAGGTGGCGATGCTATTGTATGTTTAAGTGAAATTTAGGCAAAAAATGAGCAAAAAAGGAAGACATTTTTTTGCACTCAAGATGGACCAAAGAGTATATATAAATACATGACACTGCCCGAGCACTATGCTGCCGCTGTATGAGGCACGCTGGTCTCCTGTGCTTCTTACACTTCAGATGTCTGAGACTCTGGCGTTCTCGGATCCGTTTGTTTTTTGCACATCCGACGTCTCCCCTTTTGGTCTGAATCTGATTATTTATTTCCAGATCAGATTCTAACCACATTTGTATGTGGTTTGCTGTTCGGTGGGGCGAGCCTTTGGGATCCGATCCGAGCGGCACAGCTGAGACGCGTCGGCACAATTTGCGATTTGAATTGGATAACAAAACCTCGTAGGAATATGGTTAAGGAATCCGATTTGGGAAAAGTCAGATGTTATGTAGTTTGTGTAATGTTTAACACTGTGAAAGAAAAAACCTGCATCAGCAATGTGTCTCGGGTGCGTTTACACTTGGTTTTTTACCTCGTTAACCCCTATCCGATTACAACCCCCATTACCCGAGACGCACCCCCCCCCCTTTTTGTCCCCAGTTGTACCCATCCAATTACCCCCACTCTTCCGAGCCATCCCGGTCGCTGCTCCACCCCTTCTGCTGATCCAGGAGGGCTGCAGACTACCACATGCTTCCTCCGATACACTTGGAGTCGCCAGCCTCTTCTTTTCACCTGACAGTGAGGAGTTTCACCAGGGGGACGTAGCGCGTGGGAGGATCATGCTATTCCCCCCACTCCCCCCCCCCGAACAGGCGCCCCCACATCCGGCTTCCCATCCGCAGACGTGGCCAATTGTGTCTGTAGGGACGCCCGACACAGCCAGAGGTAACACGGGGGATTCGAACCAGCGATCCCCGTGTTGGTAGGCGACGGAATAAACTGCCACGCCACCCAGGCGCCCACCTGAGACGGATTTTAAAGTCCAGTGTGAGAGGTGTGCGCTGCCACTAACTCACATTTCCATTTAAAAAAAGGTGGAAAAAAGGTGGAGACGGGAAGGGACAGAGGCAACGGCAGGCTGAAAACCCATCTTCTCAGGAAGTGCCTTACGTCACCTTCTCCCCACAGGGATGATATCCTCATTCTTCTCACTCTAACTGCTTTTTTTCCTCCCTAGTTTTTTTTTTTAATAATAAAAACTCCCCCCTCTGTCTCACCCCTCAGCTCTCATCCTATTCATTGCCGTTGCACCGCCACTGTGAGCCTGCTCCCGTGACCAGAGAGGCATCACGCTGGGTAACCGGGCCTGTTGTTGTATTGATGGGTATTATGTGGTTTCTTGTAATGTTTGGTGAGCCGGGGACTAAAGGCTACACTACTATCTTCTACCTCGCCCACCGTAGATTACTCTGGGTTGGAGAGGAAGTGCTCACACCTTTCCCCGGGATTTTATTCTTGCAGGGCTCAAAGTCGTGTGCTTCAGTCCGTTGATCCACCTGTTCTGTGTAATCTGAACGAGAGCCCGAGCAGGCGGATGTGATGAGATAGTTACTGCAGCCTGCACAGAGACAGATCTATGCTGAACACGCGACAGCCATTTCACCTCGTAGTGTGTGCGTGTGTGTGTGTGTGTGTGTGTGTGTGTGTGTGTGTGTGTGTGTGTGTGTGTGTGTGTGTGTGTGTGTGTGTGTGTGTGTGTGTGTGTGTGTGTGTGTGTGCCATTCTACCCTTTTCTCCATCCTTTTTTCTATCCTCCCACTTTCCTCCTCTCTCCTCCTTCTCTAACCCCTTCGCTTGTCTCTCTTACCCCATCACTCCCTCTCTCTCTCTTGCTCTCTCTCTCGAGGGGGGTGTCCTGAGATGATTTAGATGCTGGGAATCTGATGTTACTGACCATGTTGGTCTTTGTGTTATAATTTTCCTGTGATTTTTATTAAAGTATTGTTGAAAGTCAAGTCTCTTGGTCTCTCGCTCCCTCTCTCGTTCTCTCTCTTGCTCTCTCTCTGTCTTCTCTCTCTCTCTCTCTCTCTCTCTCTCTCTCTCTCTCTCTCTCTCTCTCTCTCTCTCTCTCTCTCTCTCTCTCTCTCTCTCTCTCTCTCTCGCTCCCTCTCTCGTTCTCTCTCTCTCTCTCTCTCTCTCTCTCTCTCTCTCTCTCTCTCGCTCCCTCTCTCGTTCTCTCTCTCTTGCTCTCTCTCGTTCTCTCTCGTTCTCTCGCTCACTCTCTCGTTCTCTCTCTTGCTCGCTCTTGCGCTCTCTCTCTTGTTCTCTCTCGCTCTCTTGTCTCTCGTTCTCTCTCTCGCTCTCTTGTCTCTCTCTCGTTCTCTCTCTTGCTCTCTTGTCTCTCTCTCGTTCTCTCTCTTGCTCTCTTGCTCTCTCTCGTTCTCTCTCTTGCTCGCTCTTGCGCTCTCTCTCTTGTTCTCTCTCGCTCTCTTGTCTCTCTCTCTCTCTCTCTTGCACTCTTAGTCTGTCTTGTTCTCTCTCTCTCTCTCTCTCTCTCTTGCTCTCTTGCTCTCTCTCCTGCTCGCTCTCCGTCTCTTGCAGTCTTTCTAACGGAGTGTTAATTGGTGATTACCACAGTTACAAAAGGCACAGGTAGTGTGTGTATGTGGTAGCATTATCATGGGACATGTTGCAGGTGAAGGCAGAGCCTGCTGTGTTTAATGGTCCTTTATAATGCATGTATGTGCACACATGCAGTATGTGTGTGTGTGTGATTAAATGATGTATGAGTATGTATGAATGAATACACAGCTCGCTGAGGAGGGGTGGGCTTCACACACATGAACACACATATACACGCACACACACACACACACACTCTCTCTCTCTCTCTCTCTCTCTCTCTCTCTCTCTCTCTCTCTCTCTCTCTCTCTCTCTCTCTCTCTCTCTCTCGAAGACAAATGTTGGAGCTTCTCAGTAATGTCTCCAGGGCTCAATCCATCTCCATTGATGCGGTGTCAGGAGCATACAGGACATATGGCTTTTGACACACACGCATGCGCACACACTACAGACGTACACTTGTATTTTCACACCTGTTACAGTCCAACACACAGCTTAAGACAGATGGACACAGGAGACAGAGAGAGGTGCACAATGAGACGGTGTGTCTCTGAGACGGAATGAGGATGTAAAATATGAGGATAGAAAAGAAAGACATGTTAGAGAGACAAAAAGAGATTAAGTGACACACACACACACACACAGAAACAATGAGAGACAGGAAGACTCAATGAACAACAATGGTTGACACTCTCTTTCCTTAGACCATCGACTCAAATGGGAAAAACTCCACAGGGGGAAAAAAAAACGTGCTGGAGTAATTAGGAAAACTCATCAGGAGGAGCATCAGAGGAGAGATCCTTCTTCCAGGATGGACAGGTGGCCAAGAGAGACAATGCAGTGACAGAATAAGAAATAAAACACAGTGGTTTAGTCTGAATACCTGCACTATACAGCTGTATATGTGCTATTTAGTACCTATTATCAGAATATTAGCTTAAAATACCAGTTAAATTAAATTAAATTAAAAATTAAGATATTTAAAATATTTTAAATGATCTACTGTGGTGACTCCTAATGGTAGCAGCTGAAAATAGTAGTAATAGTAGTAGCAGTAGTAGTAGTAGTAGTATATTAGATTAAAATGTTTGTAGTATGGAAAAAATGTATCACAAATCAAAATACCAGAATTTATACATTTTTTGCTTAAAAAAAATTAATATGAAATGACTGGACACTGTTCCAGAACAAAATGGCGACACTGCGTGGTTACCATGGAAATACAGAAGGCAGTTTTCCTGTCAGCCATAATCTCTCAACCAAGATGGCGGACATTAAAGCGACTGCGATCCAGCAGCCTTTCAAATCTAATGTTTGCTTTTCTAGGCTGGTGTTGGATGCATATGAGCAGCAATATGTACCGCTGAATACTGGTATATTATCTCTCGACACTTGTATCGGGGCAAAAAATGGTGACCCGGGGTGGTTACCATGGAGATAAAGGTTGTGTGAGCCATACCCGCTTGGCATCACTTCCGCTTGGTTGACTGAGGATGGTTTAATAGTATAACGCTATATACTAAATGCATTTTGACGGAATAGAATATTTTAAGCAGTATGTAGTACTGATAGTATGCAGTATATATTATTGGTATGTAGTAAGAGTATTCATACACAGTAAATGACTGCACTTAGCCATAACACTACCATACGAAAAACAACAAGTGGATGCTAGCATGGTGCTATATGCAGAACTATGCAAAGTATGCACCCAAAACTTTGCCACAGAGCATCAGCCATCCTCAGCAACCAATTACCCGAGTGCCACAGAGCCTGGCACAAAAGAACAGGGCCCTCATGCACACAACAGGCAGACCTTAACACGTCACGTCACGGTGACAAGAGAGGGGGGGTCGAGTGAGACTGATGCCTAACTGGAGCTGTTCGCAAAAGGTGAAGAAGCGGCCATGAACAAATGTCATGAACAAGTCATGAACAAATAAGCAGACCAAAACAAAAGGCAGACACGAGTCTCCAGAGAGGCCGGGGCCCAGGTCAGTTAAACAATGGGCAATGCCCTCAAACAACACAAATTATAGTTCTTTTTTTTATTAAATTTATTTCTGATATTTCCCTTTTCTCCCAATTTAGTGGCCAATCGATCCCTATATTTTAGTTCAAACACCCACACTCGTACTGCGTGCGTTCGCCAACTGCACCTCTCTTGCTGGCAGTCTGGAAGGAGACTGCCTCGCCACTTTCGTGACAAGGTGAATCCAGGCCCAACCACTGCTTTTTCCGACACACACAGAGACGCATTCATGTGACGAACACAAGCCAACTCCGCCCCCCTCCCGAAGACAGCGTTGCCAATTGTTGCTGCTTCATCGAGTCCGGCCATAGTCGGATCTGACGAGACCGAGGTGCGAACCCCAGTCCCCAGAGGGCAACTGCATCGACACAAAGCCGATGCTTAGACCGCTACACCACCACGGACCCACACAGATTATAGTTCTGAGTAAAATAAATTAAGAAAGAAAGGGGGGGGGCATCTGGGTAGCGTAGCAGTCTATTCCATTGCCTACCAACATGGGGATCGGCGGTTCGAATCCCCTGTATTGCCTCCGGCTTGGTCGAGTATGTGTCCTGGTCACTGCACTGGCGCCTCCTCTGGTCGGTCAGGGCGCCTGTTCGAGGGGGTGGGGGGATAGCGTGATCCTCCCACGCGCTATGTCCTCCTGGTGAAACTCCTCACTGTCAGGTGAAATTAAGCAGCTGGCGACTTCACATGTGTCGGGGGAGGCATGTGGTAGTCTAGCCCTCCCTGGATCTGCAGAGGGGGTGGAGCAGTGACCGAGATGGCTTGGAAGAGTGGGGTAATTGGCCAGATACAACTGGGGAGAAAAATGGGGGAAAATCCCAAAATTTGAAAAAAAATGAAGAAAGAAAAGGTCCAGGTATACAACTGGTAGACTTGCTCTCAGTAATCTTGCTAACAGATGGGTGGTTAAATGGGTGTTTCCCAATCCATTCCTCAAATACCCCCTGCCCTGCAGATTTTCCTTTGTAACCCTAGAGAGATGGGCCTGTTTTCACTTACTCAACCAATTGTATTATAGCACTTCATTTTGTCCAAATTTGACATGATTAGGTGCTGACTGGATGGGTAAGTACAAACAAATCCATTTATGCTGGACTACAAAGACAATCTGTTGGAAAGGGGGGGGGTGGTATTTGAGGAATGGCTTGTGAAACACTGTGTTAAAGAGGCGCAAAAAGCTTGTGGGGAGGCTGGGAAAGGGATGAGGTGGGTGGCTCCTCATCTGCAGGACCTGGAGTTTAATGCTAGCAAGAAAGACTAACTTCATTTCATGCTGAGAAAGAGACCCCCCCCCCAGGGTGGAGGTATTGAGGTTAAGCATCAATAAAGCCAGACAAGTCAGAGGTAACTGCTTGTAAAACAATAACGAGAATACGTTGGCGTTTGTGTTAGATTTAAAGGAAACTAAAGGATGACCCTCTCTGATGTCACAAAAAAAGAAAAGTACTGCAAGAAATTACTTTGCAACCTGCTCTGGGAATACAGAGGTCTGCACCTTGGGAATGGGGGGGGGTATGGAATGGCACAGAAGGCTTTAGAAGATCTGATGGATAAGACGGCACAAGCCCTCGGAGTAATTTATACTTTGGCAGTATCGCTTAGTTGGATCTAAGATGGATAGGGAGCCGGTGAAGGGGGGATAGAAGCAGTGTAATACGGTCAAACTTTCTATTTTTAATCAAACCACTAGGAGCGGCTTTCTGTACTACACCATCTGGATCTTCTCGATGCTGGTTATGTGATGGGTCGGAGAGAAGGTCATTTCAGTAATCTAGTCTGGATGAAACTAAACAAATAGGGGTCTCGGCATCAGTGATCGGAAGGCTAGATGAAATTTTCAGCGGGTTAGGTAAGGTTCTGCTGGTGGTGGTGGTGGTGGGGGGGGACAACAGTCACAGTGTGCTCCTGCTGTCTCCCCTTCTTGTGACTGCAGTTTGCGAGCCGAGGGAGGAAACCTGATATATCGAGCCCGCTCCGGTAGCCCTGCCTGCATATGCATGCGTTGCCTGTGCAGGGTTCACCGGCGGCGGAGGACGAGCACTACATGTTGCAAGCCAGATTATTAACCAGTCTTTCAGCGTTTGAGTGTGTGTGTGTGTGTGTGTGTGTGTGTGTGTGTGTGTGTGTGTGTGTTTTATTTTTCATCGCATCAAAAATAATTCTGCAGGTTGGTAGAACAGGCACATAGAAACCGTTGCTATAGGAACACAAGAATGACAGCACCCTCCCTGGCAACAACACGGGTTTTGATTTCTTCCTGTGAGGTTAGAGGGAGAGACCCCCCCCCCCACACACACACACACACATAGTTTTACCTTTTCTCTCTTCTTCTTTTGCTCACTTGTTCCGGTACCCGTCTTTCTCTCCTCTCTGCCCCGCCTGTCCTTTGACTCTCTTTTAATCCCCTCCTCCTCTTTCTTTTTGAAAGTGGAGTAAAGGATTCATTACAGGGCTCATCGAAGCTGTGCTCAGTCAGCCCACACTGGGCGGGTGATCGTTTCCAGTAGTTTACCACATTCTCACAGTCAGGAAAGTCACCTGGAAAAAGTGAGCCGTTACTATTGTGATGTTACGTGTCGTTGGGTGATTTCACATTATCTTGATGTCGTGGCAAAAAAAAAGCATCACCTTACCACGGATGTGCTAACTTAGCTTAGCTAACCTAGCCTAGCTTAGTTAAACTGAGTTCCAGTCGTGCTGACTGGTGGTGTGCTTACTCTACGGCCATCTTCTCTTCTGTTGAATAACCGTCCCAGCATGGTCCCATGCGTGCCAGACATGTGGAGACAGTAAACATGTCCACACCCATTAATGAACAATCCCAATTCCCACCGCCAACTTCCCCCTCGGGGGTGAATAAAGTAATGTGATTCTGCCGTACAAGTCATCACAGGAGCTGAAGGATTCATCGGCGTCTCAACGCCAACGCCTTGTAGTCACGGCAACGTGTAAGCGTTTTACATGAATGACCGAAATCTCGTCTCCTCTCCAGCAACGTTCAACAGGCCGTCACCTCCTCGTGCTCCTCCAAGTCAAATGCAAGATGTACAATATTTTTTTTTTATAATTTTGAGATACTTTATTGAGCCCCCTAGGGAAATTCCTCTCTGCATTTAACCCATCCTAGCCATGTAGCTAGGATTAGTGGGCAGCCGCCGTGCAGCGCCCGGGGACCAACTCCACTTCCTCGGTCAGGGGCACAGACAGGAGCACTAACCCCAACATGCACGTCTTTTTGAGCACCCGGAGAAAACCCACCACAGACACGGGGAGAACATGCAAACTCCACGCAAAGGACGACCTGGGATGACCCCCAAGTTTGGACAACCCCGGGGTTCGAACCCAGGACCGTCTTGCTGTGAGGCGACGGCGCTAACCGCTGGGCCACCGTGCCGCCCAAATGATCAATCTGCCCATTTTTACACGTTTCATATAAAAAGGAGAACTTCTCAAAGTGTGCAATTTGAAACCAAAGCATGAGAAATCCACCAGTCAGCATCTCCAACTTACCCTGTTAAAGTTTCCTCATCACAGACCACCATCCAGTAAAAGGTGTCCTTCCTTCTTCTAATTTTGTGCTGTTCTGTTAGCGCATCACAAAACGAAGGAAAGAAGTATTCGGAAGTCTGACATCAGTCACTTTTCCTCTGTCTGTCCACTTGTCTGTCTCTCGTCTGGCGTTCTTCGTCTCTCATTTACCTGCAGCATTGACTACTTCAAAAGTACAGAAACTAAACTTTCCGAGTATCTTCCGTCCTATCGGTTTCATATATCTCTTCTTTTTTTCCCCCTTGATTTGGTTCTTTCTCCGTTTCCTTTTCCATCCCCGAATCCTGTTCACTGGTACCACCCCCCCTCCCCCATCCCTCTCTTCTGTAGCTTGCCAGTTCATGTTAAACATCGGGGCCCCTGCAGAGGGATAGGAAAGTGTTCTGCGGTGCACACGAGAACCCCAAAGGCACCAACTGTTTAAACTTCATGCAATGGCCCGCACCTTTTTTTTCTCCTATCTCCCACTTCCCCCGTTTCTTTTATGCTTTACATCTCTCTCAACCTATGTCTCTGCCTCTCTCGGCATCACCTGCCTCTGCATCGCTCCCCGCATGGGGACCTTAAGGGAGTCTCTGGAAATATCTTTCCTTGATGTGTTTGTCGTACACACTTATACGCTAGGTGACACGCTTCCTTTGTTTGGCAAATGTGCACGTGTGTTATGCTCTCTCTCTCTCGCTCTCTCTCTCTCTCTCGCTCGCTCTCTGTCACTCTCACTCTCAGTGTCACACACGCCACCACAGAGCAGCTGCTACACTACTGCGTATGAGTGTGTGAGAGAGAGATGTAATTCATTTGTGTGTGTGTGCGTGTGTGTGTGTGTGTGCGTGCATGCTTGCATGTCAGGTACCCACTATGACATACATATCTAGAAACTGACATGAATCCCTTGAGAGACTATGAAGTACATATCTCTCTCTCTCTCTCTCTCTCTCTCTCTCTCTCTCTCTCTCTCTCTCTCTTCTCTGTAATACACTGGAGGAAAAAAGAATGAAAAGACCCCATTGGGGATAACTTAGCAGATAGATAGAAAGCCCAATAGAAAGGAACTAGCCATGGACATCCGGGCAGATAAAGAAACAAGTACGGAAGAAGGTACGGTCACACCGTTGGTATGAAGCTATAACCAACTTAAGAAAATTATATTCCTGTAGATATCCATCCATCCATCCATCCATCCATTAGCCGAGCCACTTACCCGAATTCGGGTCACGGAATGCTGGAGCCTATCCCTGTAGTCGTTAGGCAGCAGGCGGGGAGACACCCTGGACAGGCCGCCATGCAGTCCATCACAGGGTCCACACACACACACACATACATTCACACCTAGGGACAATTTGGTACAGACGATTCACCTGACCTACATGTCTTTGGACTGTGGGAGGAAACCGGAGCACCCGGAGGAAACCCACGCAGACACGGGGAGGACATGCAAACTCCACACAGAGGACGACCCGGGACGACCCCCAAGGTTGGACTACCCCGGGGCTCGAACACAGGACCCTCTTGCTGTGAGGCGACCGCGCTAACCACTGTGGCACCATGCCGGATGTAATAGCTTAAATAGAATGGTAGACAAAAAAAAAAAGGTGCCAGCCAGCAGAGAAAGTCCAACAAACTGACAAAACCATTTATAACTCATTCTGATTGGCCGTTCCGTCGCTGTTTCAGTCCAGGGCCCCCCGAGAGAAAGAAAAAGATGTTTCAATTCGGTCCGTCGCCGTCCCCTGATTGATTAAAATGAAATTAAAAGGAATTCAAAATTTAATTTGAATACTAAAACAGCCGGCCGGTGAGGGAGCCGGCTAGATGAATATGTGCACAAGCTAAATTAGGCTACTTCTGCAAGGCCCATGATCCATTCTGCACCCCATAATCAATGTTGTCTCTATATCGGGGGTGAAGAAATGCGATCATTAGGCCGTCTCTCCCGCGGAGCAGGGTTCACTGGCGAGGACACATCACTCTCTCCCCCCCGACTAGCCTGCAGAAATGAAACTGAAATAGAAAATCAGATTCTGTGACTGGAGCCTAACTGGAATATAATTTATTTTGGCCCGGGACCATCGTAAAAGCTCCAGATATTTCTTCAGCGGCAACGGCCTCATATGAAATGAAAAGTTAAATACAAAGAATTTATGAAATAATGATCGTTAAAAAAAAGGTGCTATAAATCCGCTGTGACTAACAGCCTGGTTAAATGATTGTTAAATGGCTCGGTTTTATGGTTGGCAAAAAAAAATTAGAATTGAATGAATATTTCAGTGTAACTGCACAAAATGCAATGAGAAATGAATTAATTTCAACCTTCTCATTTTGACACGTCAAAGAAAAGTAGAGAACAAGAAAGGGAAAAAAAAGCTAATATGAAAGCCAAAAGCGAGCTTTTACATGTCACCTCAATCAGGTGTGGTTAATTGCATTTAATTAAAAGCAAAAGCATGAAATTAAAACAGGCATTTCATATCAGCGTGATTGCCGTATTCTGAGCGAGGATTAAAAGAGGGGGGGGGGGATCAGTCACACACGTGGTCTGAAGGCCCTCGTGCCTTGTTTGTTTTGCTACGACCAGCCCTTCAACAAACACGCAAACGAAGCAACAACATAAACCCTGAATACTTCAAATGATCTGATAACAAAACGCATGATGAGGGAATGAGTTTAAAATGATGACTCTTGAGACTCAGCCGGTAGAGAGACGTGATGACACTTGAGACTCAGCCGGTAGAGAGACGTAATGACTCTTGAGACTCAGCCGGTAGAGAAACAGGCAGGTGTGAGGAGAGATGATCTCTGATATCCTGGGGACTGTGATGTTTGTGGATTAACATATGGATGTCTGTGTGTGTGTGTGTGTGTGTGTGTGTGTGTGTGTG
>NC_079214.1:56682231-56744731 GCF_029633865.1 Lampris incognitus
CTGGGAGGTGCCCGGTGTAACCAGACTCTCTCACCGCTGACTCCGGCGGAGCAGATGAGGGCAGACTGTCCTGATGAGGTCTGCTTGATGAGACGAAGGGGAGGGTTTCTCATTAACTTCCCCCGGGCGGGACACACTCAGCTAGTCAGGGGATGCGGAGCCGCGACCTTGAGGTTGAAAGTTCACCCCTCGAATTATCCTTTTGGTCTCCGGTTCAGCGTATATTCATATTTCAACGCTCGGTTTTGAATTTGAGCTCCTGAAAAAAAAAATCTGCATTCACCCTCACACATGATACAGGAGACAAGTTCCTGAGTCGGGGTGAAAAAAATCTGGGGGCGTCCAGGTGGCGTCTATTCCGTTGCCTACCAACATGGGGATCGCCGGTTCGAGTCCCCGTGTTACCTCCGGCTTGGTCGGGCGACCCTACAGACACAATTGGCCGTAGCTGCACGTGGGAAACCGGATGTGGGTATGTGTCCTGGTCGATGCACTAGCGCCTCCTCTGGTCGGTCGGGGCACCTGTTCGGGGAGGGAGGGGGAACTGGGGGGGAATAGCGCTACGCTCCCCCCTGGTGAAACTCCTCATTGTCAGGTGAAAGGAAGCGGCTGGCGACGCCACATGTATGGGAGGAGGCATGTGGTAGTCTGCAGCCCCTCCCCCCTCCCCGGATCGGCAGAGGGGGGTGGAGCAGCGACCGGGACGGCTCGGAAGAGTGGGGCAATTGGTCAAGGATAATTGGGGAGAAAAAGGAGGGGGAAAAAAGATCTACCGATTATTCGGTGGACACTTATGACGCAACCCCCCGACCCCGCCCCCCCGGACCCCGCCATGCCGTTTTCCTTCGTTAACGCGCCGATTACTGGTTATGGATTGCGCTTATTGAGCTGCATTTAATGGTTTGGATTCAGAAATGTGTGACTGAGGCTTTCCAATGGCTCGCTTTATTGTCTAATTAGTGTGCAGACAAATGCCACAGTGTGTTTGTAACAAGTCCTGGGCTAATTCAAGAAGGACTCTCGGGGAGGGGAATGTCTGGTGAACCGTGTTTAATTCATTTAACACAAAACAGCAGAAAACTACACAAGCCTGGCAGTCGGTTCGCTTCTCGCCCCTTAGGGGAACGTCCATAGGCCTGCTTTTTGAGGGGGGGGGGCTGTAAGCAGCAGTCCACAGCACAGCCGCTCAGTCTCCTCTGCACAGTCCACAGTCTCTCTGTGGCCTACCGTTGGTAGCTCACCTATATAAAGAGAGAGGGTAATTGGCCCAATTGTCCTACCCCCTTGGTTTTGGACCCAAACAAACAGCACTGTTATGCTTAATTAAAATAGAAAATAGACCCCCCCCCCCAGCATGATGAATACTTCGACTGAAGAGCCTTCATCAGAAACTAATACAGCGTTTCCCACCTTCAAAACAACGCTCTACCCATACCCCACCTGTCACCCCCCCCCACCTTAATTACCTATTGCACAAACCTGCACGGTGCAAAGCCCAGATATAGTTCCCCAGGTACCGAGCCCGTTTTACACGCCGCCAGCGTACCTGCGAGTCGCTCGTTTCTTCGGGTCGGGCTTTGGCCCCGTCCAATAGCAGGGCTCCGAGGCAGGTGCTGCATAAGCCGCTGCCGGCTTAGATAGATATCAAGCCTTATCTAAAGCCGGCGGAAGACGTTTAAAGTCCGAATCGACTGGGAGAATAGTCAGCACCTCGCGTTCGCTAACTGGACTTCCGCAGGCTTACCGTCGGAGAGGCGCAAACGGGTTCACCACTGCGCTCGTGGAGCCACGCGTGCTTACCGGCGAGCCTCGCACCCATCCACACTCAGGTCACAAGACCTGTGTTTGACGAGGCGTCGAGATTGTGGTGACGGCTCCGAGTGTGTGCCTCCGTTTTTAAAGTCTCGGGCCGCAGGCACGCTACAAGATAACGGCGCACCGGCTGGCCTCCGGTGACCTGCCCTGTTTTGCACAGACCGACGTGGACTCTCCACAATCCTGAACATCTGTCGTCACGGCCGAATCAGAGTTGAAGTCGTTCTGTGAGCTGTCAGGTCAAGTCAAGTCCGTTTCATTTGTGTAGCCCATTATCGCAAATGACAAATCATGCGTCAGCCGCAACGCAACGCAACAACACAACTGAGACCCTCGCGCCGCGTAAGGAACGACTCCTCGTAAAATCCCTTTAACCGGGAGAAGAAGTAGGGGGAAACCTCAGGGAGAGCAACGGGGGAGGAGGGATCTCTCTCTCTCCCAAGACGGACAGACGTGCAATGGATGTCGTGTGTGCACAGCTAACACAATACAACGCTGAAAGGGCATAACGGAAGTGTGTTCGTGGCTCCAGCAGGCCCGTGCGGGGGGATGCAGACGGAGCATCCTGCTCGCAGGGTGCTAAAGCGTGGCCGGGGCGCTGCCACGTTAACGCAACATCTCCAAACTAAACGATGAGGAATATGCTGCATGGATTACCGCACCGGCACGCGTCAGGCTCGGACCAGTGCTCTCCGTCTTCCCGGGTCGAGCTAATGCTGTTTATGTAGGCCTAAATCACAGTTAACAGTCTCCGAGGGTTAACCGTGAAAACCGGGTGGAAGCAGTAAACAACAATGGATGAGACCTTGTGTCGTCGTTAGTCTCGTTAGGAATGAGGGGAGAACTCCGCAGAAGAAGCCTTTTTATAGTGAAGAGAAACCTCGGGAGGAGCATCGGAGAAAGTGTTCCTCGTGCAGGATGGATAGGCGTGCAATAAATGTCGATCGGGCGGAGGTAGACAGTGCGGTGGACAGATTTATAAATGAAATACTTCACGGGGGCGCACTTAATGATTGTGCTCTGTGAAAACAGCACAATGCAAACATAAAAAAAACTGCAGGCTGGGGAGAAAGTGAATGCAGTCACATCGTGCATCCTCCCCATGCATCGGCACGGGGCAGGGTGTCTCCGAGCCCTGCAGAACAGGGCCGAGCTCTCATGCGCACAGTAGGCAGACCCAGACGCCCCGTCAACACGGACCTTCACATGCATACCTGATCATTCCTTCACTCTTTGTAGTAGTCAGCAGAATGATCGCTTATCAGTAAAACAATCTCTATAGTAACATGGTATATGGTTATTATGAATGGTGTTTCTTTTTGCTGTTTCTCTGTCTGTACTTCTCTCAGTCCTCTATCTCGCTTTTTCTCGCTTGTCCCCCCCCTTCCCTTTTTCTCCGCAATCGTACTTGGCCAATTACCCCCCTCTTCCGAGCCGTCCTCCCCCCTCTGCCGATCCAGGGAGGGCTGCAGACTACCACATGCCTCCTCCGATACATGCGGAGTCGCCAGCCGCTTCTTTTCACCTGACAGTGAGGAGTTTCACCAGGGGGACGTAGCGCGTGGGAGGATCATGCTATTCCCCCCCCCTGCGAACAGGCGCCCCGACTGACCCGAAGAGGCACTACTGCAGCAACCAGGGCACATACCCACATCTGGCTTTCCACCCACAGACACGGCCAATTGTGTCTGGAGGGACGCCCAACCAAGCACGGGGATTCGAACCGGCGATCCCCATGTTGGTAGGCAACGCCGCCACGCCACCCGGGCGCCCTTCGCTTTCTCTGTCTTTTACACACACACACACACACACACACCGACACACACACACACACACACACACACACACACACACACACACACACACACACACACACACGCCCCGTGCTCCAACACACCATACATCCTTTCATATCTCCTATCTTCAGACAGCCAGTTCTATTCCATGCTGACAGTGTTTGGGATTTACTCTCCACATAGCCTTGATTTTTCCCGTGTGTGTGTGTGTGTGTGTGTGTGTGTGTGTGTGTGTGTGTGTGTGTGTGTGTGTGTGTGTGTATACATGTGCGCACTTGCCTGTGTGTGCACATGTGTGTATGTATGTGTGTGTGTGTGTGTGTGTGTGTGTGTGTGTGCGCGCGCGTGTGTGTGAGATCAATGGTAGCGTCAACATTATTGCTTTGGTGGTGAGTGTGCGCACACGTTTCCCGTACGTGTGTAGTATATGCTGGCGTGTGTGTGTGCGTGAGTGATCTCATGAGACATTATTGTACTCGGTTGCATGTACAGTACGTGTGTGTGTGTCACGGGGGGTACGGTATGTATCCCTGCTCCATCTCAAGGTTATTACAGTGATTAGTGACCATGTACGCTCCTCCCCCTCCTCCTCTCTAATCCACCCCCCCCCCCGAGCCGGCATCGTTACGTAACTCGGCGAACTGAAAGGTGGCACAAAGTCGGGCACGTCTAGTGTTCGCTTGTTTGAAGACGCTCGTCAGTGAGTCGGCGTGACTGGAATCGCGTGCAGCGCCCCGCAAAACCCTGCCTAACACTTCACCCCGCACAGACGGAGTTGTGTAGTGAGCCGCCTCGCGCTATGCCCCTAAGTACCCGAATTTTATACCGCATCGTGTGGCTAGACGGGGCCCGGAGAGTGACTGTGAGAGAGGGGAATGCTGGGAGTGGAGCGGGGTTCTCGGTATTTGTTCATTGTGTGATATTTATAGGAGACGAGTGGGTGGAAGAGAAACAACAAAAAACTCTGGCAGGGTAAGAGAGGAAACACAGACACAGTCATAACAACACCAGGAAAGAGGCAATAAAACAAAAAGATATAATGACTGTGTCTGTATCTCTGTGTGTGTGTGTGTGTGTATGTGTGTGTGTCAGAGAGAGAGAGAGCGAGAAGGAGCAAGAGAGACAGCGAGAGAAAGCGAGAAAGATGGAGCGAGAGAGAGACAGCGAGAGAAACAGGAGCGATGTAGCGAATTCAGGGGGCAGCCGGGAATCGCCGCAGCCGGGACGCGAACCCATGTCTCCCGCGCCACGGGCGACTACGTTAACCAGTCGACTAAGGGTCCGACCCGTTAGCCAAGGGCTAGCGAGTCTACTCCTCCGTGATCGTTACACTACCCCCCCCCCCCCTCCTTCGGGGTACCAGCTCCCCTCACGCCTCTGAGCACACCCGCTTCCGATGGCCTCACAGTCTCACCATCCCACTTCTGACACCAATGTAGCGAGTTCGGGTGGGCAGCCGGGACGCCAACCCGGATCGCCCGTGGCGATACTGTGTAACTGAATGTGGTCATGCCAATAAAGCCCTCTTGAACTGAATTGAGACAGACAGACAGAGACAGACAGAGAGAGAGAGAGAGAGAGAGAGAGAGAGAGAGAGAGAGAGAGAGAGAGAGAGAGAGAGAGAGAGAGAGAGAGAGAGAATTTGAATTTTTAAAACAAGTCTTTAACAAAAACAAAATGATCAAAAAACACACTTGATGTCTTTTTTTAACAATATAAACAATATTTTATTTCAAATTACAAACACTTCACATGCATCTTTTAACAACTCCAAAAATAATCATTCAACAACAACTCAAAACGTAAAAAAAAACAACAACAAACATACAAGACCCCTTTTATCCGAGCTCTGCAGCAGAAATCAGCTCATCCTCTATGGTTGAACACAGCACCCCTTTATAACGCCACATGGTTGTGGATTTGTCCAGATCCTTCATTGCTCTGAGACAGAGAGAGAGACGGAGAGAGAGAGACAGACAGACAGACAGAGAGACAGACAGACAGAGAGACAGACAGACAGAGGGAGAGATGCAAAGTTGATGCCCTACCAAACCACAGTAAACGAGCCTTCTTATTGGGTGAAGACAGAGAGCTGTTCGATAGCTGCACAATATGTTCTCACCTGCCACCATCTGAGGGACACTGAATGATACACACACACACACACACACACACACACACACACACACACACACACACACACTCTCTCTCTCAAGCCCACAGAGACTCATAAATGCACATGCACACACATGCACGCACACAGATACAGTCATCCTATCCTACTGCTTTCAATAAAATAGATTAATAACGATAATAATAATAATGATAATAATACTAGTTAAATAATTAATAATTAATAAGTACCACTGGTAACTGATTACCAATCTGGTTTTTACACTGCACCTGTATATGTTGGGATTGCTTGTTTGTAATGACTGCTTTGGCAATACAAGTGCCTATTTGTTGTGCCAGTAAAGCACTTTTGAATTTGAGTTTGAGAGAGAGAGAGAGAGATATGGAGGACAGGACAGGGGGCAGAGGAGTTGCAGAGACAAAGAGACAAACACGATTTCGCGGGGGGAACAACGATAATGACATAATGACACAGTGATAATGGTGGGTAGATAGAGAGAGGGGCTAGGGGTTGGAAAGAGCGGATGGGAAAAAGAGGCAAAGAGTGAGAGGTGAGAGAGAGAGAGAAAAAAGGATAACACAAAACACAACGGACCGACCTCTTATCTCTGCTCTCTTCCTCTCATCTCTTCCCTCCTGCCAGCTCCTGTGCGCGCCCTCTCCCCCCCCCCCACCCCCCCGTCTGCATTTATTCATAGTCAGTATTTAATCATGGCAGTCAATAGCTGCTGCCTCAAAATAACTTGGAGAGTTGTGTTTGATTTGCGACCCAGCACGTGGAGGACAGAGGTGCCAGCTGTTGATTTACAAGCCAGCGTCCTTGTGGCAAGCATTTAGTAGAATCACCCCCGCCCCCCCGCCCCCGCCTCAGCAGCTCCTCCACAATCCGAATTTAGCAATTTTTTTAATTATAAGGAAAGCAACGCTGTCAGCCGTTGTTGTTGGTGATGCCAAATTTGAGTCCTAAAATTAACTATTGTGAGTGTCCATTGTGCTAAAAGGGAGTTTACTCTACTGCTGCTACTGAGAGCAAGTTCACTAAGTGTTGGACTAAGGGACAGGGATAATTGACATAATGGATCATTTTGAATTACATGCATTATTCTTTGTGATGCGTTGTAAAATAAATAAATAAGTAAAAAAGAGACAGTAAAATCGCTTTGGTGGGGTTTCTAACATGTTACATGGAGAAGTAAATTGTGTTTTCTCTATTTTATCCGGCTGCCGGTCCATTATCTCAAGTTGGCATTACCACATCCCGACTGATCTTCAGCTCTAAACATCACTGTAATCTCATAAGGAACATACACACAGAAAGAGTCAAAAGAGGAGGGGGTATTGGTTCACATGTATGCCTGTGTGCGTGCTGAAACATCCCTGCTGTTTCACACACTGCCATCCGTGAACATTGAAACACACAAGGAATGGCTTGACAGTAAAGGGAATTTGAATGAAATTTCTTAAAGGCTCGTACATTTTCTCTGTCTGACACTACTCACACTAAGCCATTGTCTCTCATCCTCACACAGCAAGTTAATGACAAGGCAAGAGGTGGTTTTTGATTGAGCAAGGAAACAAAGTGAGCACAAATGACAGGGAGCACCAGTGGTGGTTCTAGCTTTTATGGCGCCCTGGAAGAGCCCCCCCCATCCCACCCCAGCCAACTAAAAAGCACCATTCCAAACTAACTGTAATTTTATTCCGACACTTGGAACAGCACGAATAAATAATCATAACATTTAAAGCTATAGAAATATGTACAAAAATGAGACTTGTAAATATCAAAAAGAAGTAAAGACAAATAGAAACAAATTGTAGTACATAAATGCAAATAATGAATAATCAAATTATCACACTCTTCACCTATTACTAACAAAAAACACACAAAGAAAACTAAATTGCACAAATCCTATATCACACAAATACACAAACAGAATAACAAGCTAATAACAAACTTTCAGCTCGGCATTCGACACCATCATTCCAGATATTCTCTCCTCCAAACTATCCCAGCTCACTGTATCCAGTGCTATCTGATAGTGGATCACTAGCTTCCTGACAGGCAGGAAACAGCAGGTGAGGCTAGGGGAAGTCACTTCTGGTATATGGACAGTCAGCACTGGTGCCTCCCAGGGATGTGTCCTCTCCCCACTGCTCTTCTCCCTCTAAACCAATGATTGCATCTCCAAGGACCCAGCATTTAAACTCCTGAAGTTTGCAGACAACACTACGGTCATCAGACTCATCCAGGATGGCGACGAGTCTGCATATCGGCGGGAAGTTGAGCAGCTGGTGCTCTGGTGTAGTCCGAAAAACTTGAAGCTGAACATCCTCAAGACTGTGGAGATGACAGTGGACTTTAGGAGACACCCCTCAGCACTGCTCCCCCTCACAAAATCCAACATCCCTGTGTCAACCTTGGAGACCTTCAAGTTTCTGGGAACTACCATTTTCAAAGACCTGAAGTGGGAGACCAACGTCAACTCCATCCTCAAAAAGGCCCAACAGAGGATGCTCTTTTTGCAGCAATTAAGGAAATGTGGTCTGCCACAGGAGCTGTTGAGCCAGTTCTACATCACAGTCACTGAATCTGTCCTGTGCACATCCATCACGGTCTGGTTCAGAGCAGCAACAAACAGGATAGGAACAGACTGCAGCGAACATCAAGGATAGCAGAAAAAAAATCATTGGCACTCCCCTGCCCACCCTGCAGGACTTTTACACCTCTCAAGCCCAGAAACGGGTGGGCAGAATCAGCACAGACCCCCCACACAGTGTGTTTGAACTCCTACCCTCTGGCAAGCGCTACAGAGCGATGGTCTCCAAAACCCCCAGACATAAGAACAGGATTTTCTCACAGGCCATCTCTCTCATGAACACTTGACAACATGGTGCAATAATGGACACTTATTATGTAAACATGACACTTTGTAAACAGCCCCCTCTCATCAAGATGACTCACTTACATATCTCCAATGTGCACTGCCTCTTTTTAAATCAGATGTGCAATATAAATGTACAATTGTAAATACACAAACTGCTTTAAACAGGTTATAAATGATTATTGTTATTGTTATAATTATAACATAACTATATAATATAGCATATAATTATATGTAAATAGATAAATATATAGTATATATTGTTAGTATCTAACATAATACTAGTATATAATATAATATCGGCTCTGTGATGGCCTGGCGGCCTGTCCAGGGTGTCTCCCCACCTGCTGGATAGGCTCCAGCATGCCCGCGACCCTGAGAGCAGGATAAGTGGTTTGGATAATGGATGGGACAGATAATATATAAGTGTAATAGGTTATAAATCATTCAGCCATAACAAAACTCTGGATAGTGTGACATACCTCGTTGTGCATACATACTTAGCTCCAGCTCTCTATTTATTATTCCATTTCCTTCTTTTCTTTTCTTTTTCTTGTTGCCTTTCTGTCTTTTTTTTTCTCCTAATTTTGCTTTTTTTGTGAGTGATCTATGTGAGCACTAGAAGCTCCTGTAAACCACAATCAAATTCCTCATATGCATAAGCACACTTGGCCGATACAGTTGACTCTTATCCTGATTCTGATTTCAGAATAGGAGCCAAATGAGCAACACAACCTCCTTGGCTAATTGTAGACATGAGACGCCCCAAAAGACTCAATACATCACAAAAGATACAAAATATTAGCATAATATAGACGTCTTTCAAGTTAGCCTACAGCGTTGGAACTTGCCCTTACTGAGCTCAGGACCAAGTAAATGCCATCATAGAAAACCTTTATAATGTCGCCTCAAATGAAAGTTAACCAAATCAAAAATGTGCTAGTTAGTTGTATTCATTTTTTCTGCAGGCTACACACATTATCATGATGAAACTGTATGCAATTATATCCAATGTTATGTAAGCGAGTTGGACAGAAACCGAAATATTGTCACCTGATGTGTAATAGCACAGCAAGCAACATAGGCTAACAAACATAGGTGTTATACTAGCCTATTTCATTACATGTATAATATTATACTCATCAAGAGATGACATGGCTTCATACCTTTATCTTTTGTGTGTTACTCTTCTTCTTCTATCCCCTTTTTCCTAAACAGGAGCCATCAGGACACCTGATGGCTTAAACCTTTTCTTATCCAGTTTTGTTGATTTGGCACTCAAGCATCATTACACTTCCCATCACCCAACACTGTCAACCAAGAGCCAAGACTAAACCAATTCACCTTGGTGGTGTGAAGACTGGTTTTATATTATACTTAATGATCTCGCACAAACCAGAAAAAAAACACCAATATGTCTTGTGAATGGATTGTGGTTTATTTGGTAGCATTTCGTAGTGTGACTGATTTTGCTAATTGCATTAGTACTGTGCAAAGTTAGAGGTGCACTGTTTGATAGATTCCCCCGCTCCCACTACCTCGGCCTTCCAGTGGGGACACCTGAGGTCAGCCTACCCCGACCCCCCTCTCCAGTGGGAGACCTTCCCAGGATGTCGCCTGCCTAGCTCACAAACCAGATCAGGACCACTCCGACAAGGTTAATTGACCCAAATGGTGACATGATATCATTGATGTGGCAAGCAAGTGAGTATTAGAAAACCGATCGCTCAAATGTCACCATTCCAAATATCTAAGTGCCGGTGCCCCATGCCACCCCTGGCAAGATGCTGCCCTGGGGTGCCCATGTCACCCATACCTAAACCTGCTAGTGGGCAGCATAGATGTATTATATCTGTCACTCAGAGTAAAGGGCGTGAGAGAGAGAAAATCACTTCCACCGTGTGTTTTGTAAATATGTACTAAACTAGAAGAACCCCGCTACAATGTAGCGGTTTGGTTACCCACCCGTCTAAATCTCCCTCCTCTTCATCCTGCCAGCTAACCGCCTTCCCCCTGCCCCTAAACCCCCCCCCCCACTCCAACTCCCTCCCCCCAAATGCTCAGAATCATCTAAAATGCCCAGAAAAGTGGTTTTTAGCCATTTTTAGAAAATGTATATTTTGCATAATTATGCATAATTATTATAGTTATATTTTAATGTTCTGCTATTTTTCTGGTCCTCTCTGGAACAATACCTACCACCTCCAAAAAAAAAATTAGGATCATAGGTGCATTTTTGCAAAAATGCATATATTTTGCATAATGCCAAAACACATGTCCCAGAAAATGTTTTTTATATAGGTGAAAAAATCACAGATGCTCAGAATCATCTGAAATGCCGAGAAAAGTGATTTTTAGTCATTTTTAGAAAAATGCATATTTTGCATATTTATGCATAATTATGCACAATTTTAATTTTCTGGGTTTTTTCCCTTACTCTCTGAGACAATACCTACCACCTCCAAAAAGAATTAGGATCATAAGTGCTTTAGTTTTCGGTCCCGCTATCCACACTAACACCACACACACACACACACTAACACCACACACACATTCTGAAAATATATGAGTGATATCTCCATCACAGTCAGACAGACAAACACAAAGTAAGACAGATAGCGGGGAAGAAAGGCAAGACTAGAGTCAAATATATCTTCCCTTTTAAATCCGTTTGGCCGTTTTGCGAACCTTTCAACGAATTTGATAAGGTACATCTTACAAATATCAAAATTATGGTATGCAATTTTCCGTCTCTACTTAAATTTATCCCCTCAGATTACACCCAATTTTCCAAATATGCCCCCGCTCCCACTAACAAAAAAAACCCAAAAACAAATGGTTCACTCCTAAAGCAAAAAGCAATGAGACAATTTCAACTCAAAAACCTTTTTTTCATCCAAGTTAACCTTCATCCAAGTTGAACTTTGCCTACAGGTTGCACACAAAAGCCACCAAATGTATAGACACTGCCTATATCCATAGTATTTTCACACTCGACATTAAATTAAATGCACTTATACATTTCATACACTATGCATGTGAAAAAAATTTGACTTGATGGACCAAGCCATGTGGTTTCTTAAACCTTCTTAAAGCTTGACTGCTGTATCCTCTGTGACAATGTACACCTACGGTCTATGTTTAGCTCTAGAAACACATTTTCTCTCTCTCTCTCTCTCTCTCTCTCTCTCTATTGGGGCTGGGTGATATGGACAAAATCAAATATCACAATATTTTTGGACCAAATACCTTGATATTGATATATTGTGATGATATATATATCAGATTTTTTAATAAATAATCATCAATAATGCCTATTTAATAACTAAGTGGGTAAAGGCAAATAATAGCACAGCTTGAACAGTCTGGTCAGTTCAAAAAATTCCATCACTTTATTCAGGCTTTAAAACCAGGAAAAGACAACACTGGCCCCCCCAGCCACGAGTCGCATATGCAGAATATGTTTCTGATTATGCATAATATGCTTCTATCTGATATCTTACATTAGGTGCTGTTCATTTAAATCAATAATGTATATTTTTCTTAACTCTCATATTGACAGTTTTCAACTAGCCTATACAGTATACTACAACAGCAGCGTAGAATTCCCCAAATTCAGTCATGGCTTTTGGTTTTGGTGTGCCACCCCAAGATTTTCAGTGGCCCTATTTGGCCACCCCTATGAAAAATGTCTGGGGGCGCCACTGGCCATTATGAGGCATCTATCAAGTATTGTGAGTGTCTATCTGGGCTCATCTCCAAAAATCTCCACAATAAGGCAGATAATACATAAAATACTATAACAACTGACAAGAATGATGACAAATACTACAGAAATAAGACCCAGGTTGAAAAAAAACCCCCTGTAATTTTCCTTTAAGCAGTGAACGTTTAGAAGCCGGCCGCAAATGATTTTGTTCAGCTCATCCATCCATCCTTCCATTATCCGATCGCTTATCCTGCTCTCAGGGTTGCGGGGATGCTGGAGCCTATCCCAGCAGTCATTGGGGGGCAGGCAGGGAGACACCCTGGACAGGCCGCCAGGCCATCACACAGGGCCAACACATTCACACCTAGGGACACACCTAGATTCTGTAAAAGTATGTGAGGTTAACGGTATTAGTGGCATTTAATAAAAGGTAAATATTTATTTGATAACATTACATGGGGTTTTTGGTACTAGCCTAATGCAGTCGTTAGATCATAATGTAAGGACCTGCTGAGGGAAGCTTAAAGGGACTTAATGTCCTAAATCAGATTTTGCAGTAGAAAAGGAGAGTGAGACAGGCAGCGATAATAGAAGAATGGAGGAAGGACTCATGTGTTGACCTGCCTCGTATGAGAGCAAGTTAGACTGAAGTGATCTTAATGAGGTTACGTGTTTTAATTGTGGCCCTACGATCGCTGTTAGAATAACTAGTTAGAAGAGGAGGGGAGAGAGACCGTGCCAGAGGAGATGAGGCGCAAAATAGAGTAAACAAAAAAGCAATAAGAGAGATGGAGAAACCAAGTGATTGCAGAGAAGTGTCAAGACCCATGTGCTTTAAAATTCTTGAGTTTTTTTTTTTGTTTGCTATGCATCCTTCTGACACTACCCAGGCCAAAAATATAGGTTATGATGTGTTGCTGTGAGGTGCTTTGGTGATAGTATGTGTTAACCAGCCAGCATGATATGCCTCAGCCATACAAAGATGTCCAGGCTTTCCATTTGTTTTTCTCAAATTGCTTGAAAATGTCACATTTAGGTGCTGGAAAAAAAACAAACTCCCAGGGGAGAATGCCCCTGCTTGACCCCCCCCCCACACATGAGGTCAGTCAAGTTGCAGGTCTGGGCTAAGCCCCTGATGTCTTCAGATCCTAGCAACGCCCCTGGTTTTACGTCTTCCACTATGTCTGGTATTATTTAGGTTATCTTTACATCAGTGTGAATAAAATGCAGTATTTTGTAAATATGTGCATTTCAAATGTTGCGTAATCTTCCTTAATCAGCTTAAAGCAAAAGATAAAGGATGATAGACAAGGTTCTTCCGGCAAACACGCAAAAGACATGTCCACCTGACTCCAAAACCATTGGTTAAAGAATGGGTGTGTCATATATACACTCAGTCCACAGACAAAAGAAAAAGAAGCAGTGACAGAACTGAAGGAGCTCGTTATGGGTGAGGGACACGGGGCTCATTTCAGTCAATGGCCGAAAGAAGGAGCGCTGCACAGGTGAATGGGATTTTACTTGCTCTCTGTGGGGAGGTTCACAGGCCAATGGGAAGACATGCAAACCAATTCAATACGCCATGCTCTTTCCATGTAGCAGCGGGTTTTCCTGTGGCCTCTGTCAAACATCTCCCCCCATCCCTCATTTCCCTCACATTAGCAGGGATAATGCAGTGATTTATGCGAATTGATGTGAATATTACCACGGTGTCATACTGGGCCATTTTTATAATAACAGGATAATTTCCAACCGAAGCTGTGACTTAGCCCACAGGAATGAGTCTCAAAAAACGAACCCACATAAAAGGTCAGTTACTGATGCCATGGTAGGCTCACATGCCAATATCTAAGGAACATAGTCTCACAATTATGACAGTAGCATTTTTATTTTGCAGCAAATGGAGTATAATTCTTAACATGAATTTGCCTCTTCATTAAACATTCAAATTTGAATTTGCAGCCCCATAAGTAGACCCGCTGTTCAGACTCTCCGCAGTTTTGGTTCATAGCTGAAGCTGTTCAAATCAAGCACTACGTCTTCACAATTCATGAATTATACGCAGTGGCCTATAAATACAGGATATGGCGTGTTTGCTTTTGGGCTGGACTAAAGATACACTAAGCAACTTTGCGGTAGATCTGTTGATCTCACCTCAGGAATGTATTAGTTTGAACTAAGTTTGAACCTTTTTACCTTTTCATTGGTCTATCCTCTGACCTTTGCTGACCTGTGTCACGTAACCTTTGCATGTGACCTTGCTGACCTGTCATGTGACCATTTCATGTCCTGTATCATGTGACCACTATGAAGCCCTATATTGATCACGTGCCATTAGTTACGCTCATGCTGTGATGGAGGCCTGTGGCAGTAGGCCGAAACGTTAGCATGTTTTGCTGGCCAAAATACATTGGTGAGTGCTACCCTACATCCTTGGATGTGGTTTTTGAAATAACCCTGGTTGGTTTTGTAGGTTTGGCAGTGCATTAGATTAAAGATCCACTTTATAATTCCGTCATTTAAATAAATTACCTGAAGCTGTAGCAGTCACAACATGTAAAAAAAACATCATGCAAAACATGCAATGTGAGCAATGGCCACAATTAAAATTTTCTGACTTCTCTTCACAGGAAAAGGTAAAAAGTTGATTGGAAACCCAGAAACTGAAACGCTAACGACCAACTTTTACTATTTGCTGAGGACATGTAATTTATGGGTCATGACTGTGTTGCTGCTTTGAAACTGCCTGCTTGCTAGGTGGAATAAGGTGATTTGATGGCATGGCTGGTTGAGTTGCCGCGTAGCTGCGGTTCAGCTGAACCTGCGCTGTTTCCACGGGGCCGGTCGGGTTCATCTTCCCATGCAGCCGGGTGTTATAATCCCCTGAACGTTTCAGTTCTGCTGAACCCGTCCCGAGCTGCAGCCGCGCTGCTTCAAAGCTGAGCGGCGGAGCGAGCGGCCCCCTACACGGCTTCCTGCACGTCAGCTAAATATGTCCAGTAAATAACAGTGGTGGAAACACAGCTTCACATTCAAGGGAAAATCAAAAGTGAAATAAATCCATCCGTCCATTATCCAAACCGCTTATCCTGCTCTCAGGGTCGCGGGGATGCTGGAGCCTATCCCAGCAGTCACTGGGCGGCAGGTGGACAGGCCCGCCGGGCCATCGCAGCCCCCCCCCCCCCCACACACACACACACACACACCCACACCCACACCCCTAGGGACAATTTAGTACGGCCGATTCACCAGACCTACATGTCTTTGGGCTGTGGGAGGAAACCGCTCGTTGTCATCGGTATCCACTTTTCCCTTCTTTCTGGTCTGCATACAGCACACTGGACAGTCATGTGACCGTAGACTGCACTACGTCACTGCCTCAACAGGATCTGATTGGTCAGCTGTCAGTTATGGGCGTAGATATGCAGACCACACTAACAGACGTTACACATGCACATTTTTATTAATTATTAAATTGCAGTCTTTAGCGGTTAAATAATTGCGCCGGCTGACATCGCGATTGTGAATAGATTAAGGGTGTAGCACTAAGCTGCGCGTGTGCTCGCCATGCTCACGGTGTCGGTGTTGCTGCAGCTTACAGTCATAGGTGGCCGCGCACATGCCCAAAGTTACGCATGGTAATAAGGGAGGGAATGAAATTCAGCTCGCCAGACATTTCCTCAAAGTTAATGCGGCAAAAAAATAAATAGAATAAAATAAAGATTGTTCACGTGTCCCAAATCTCGAGCCCGAGTCGAGTCGCGAGTCTTTTTTTTTTAATAGATGCAAACATCTAACTCACATCTGTCCTTTTTTGATCATCTTGAATTTGCAATTTCTGGTTGAACAGTTAAGCCTCTCGGTGTCTGCACGTGCAGAATGCCTTGTTAAAGGATTGTTCCGTCTTTTTACCACATGGGTCTTGTTTTTGCAGCGTGGCCAGCATGCATGTTGATTATGGCATCATTTTACGTAACAGCCTCATCGTGGTGGTTTTGGACACGGGACACATCTAGACAGCTTTACAACCGTGTCTTTACCGGGCAACGGCGTACGAGTGTCAGACATGTTTCAACAAGTCCACTTTAAACCAATTATCTAAACCACCTATTGGAAGTGAAAATGAATGTGCAATGGTATCTGCTGAAATTTCATTATTAATGATCGATAACATTGCTGAGCTATTGCCTGGTTCAACTTATAGTAATGACCAGCCTTTACATACTGTGGGCCGTAGTAACATCAGGAAACTACCTGGCCAGCACAGCTGAGAAGTCACAGATAATAGGAAGTCTAACTGAAGCACGAGTTGTTTTTTGTTTTTGTTTTTTGAAAGGGCATGTTTAATAATAATGATGATAATAATAATAACGATGATGATGAGGATGATAATGATAATAGCAGTAATAATAATAGTGTAGCGTATTCAGGGGGGCAATCCGGGAACCGTCACAACCGGTACGCGAACCCGTGTTCCCCACACCACAAGCGACATCGTTAACCAGTCGACTAAAGGGTCCGACCCGGTAATCAAGGACCAACGTGTCTACTTATCCATGTACGTTACACTAGATTACCTTTATATGGCACTTTTCTAGACACCCAAAGCACTTCACATTGAACGGCGTAACTCACTTCAACCACCGCCAGTGTGTAGCACCCACCTGGGAGATGCACGGCAGCCATTTTGCGCCAGAATGCTCACCCCACATCAGCTTGAGGTGGAGAGGGAGGAATCATTGAGCCAGTTACATGGGAGGATGATTAGGTGGCGAGATGGAGACAACCAGGTTGGTAATTTTGTCAGGACACCGGGGAACACCCTACTCCTTGTGATAAGTGCCATGGGGTTTTTAATGACCACAGTGAGTCAGGAACTTGGTTTAACGTCTCATCTGAAGGACGGCATCTCCTACAGCACGGTGTCCCCATCACTGCGCTGGGGCAGTGGGATTTGATATTTGCTGTTTTTATTAGGGCGAGAGGGAACACCGCCCCGTACTGGTCCACCAGCACCACTTCCGGCAGCAACTCAAGTTTCCCCGGGAGGTCTTCCATCCAAGTACTAGCCAAGCCCATACCTGCTTAGCTTCCGTCATTTGGCAGAACCAGGGTACATGTTGATATGCCTGCCGGCAAACCGTCTCTAGCCATGTCCAAAATCTCCCGAATGAAGCTGGTGAGTAAAACGATATTATAACCGACATGCACAACGGCAGAAACGACGATAATGAGACCCCGGTTGTAGGAAACCCGAAGTATCCTTAATGTGATGAATTGCGGTGACTGGAGCGCTGCATATTGAACGACGCTCCCTGCGTGGATGTACGTGGCCATACGTTGTGTTTGCTGTGAGGAGACACTGTGGTGGACAGACTTGTCTTGTTTTGAAACAAAAGCAACGGCTGTGATTTGTGTGAGAAGTGTACAATACATATTCATGGTGTGGTGATGTTTTGTTCGCGAGACTAACGTCATTGTGTAAAGTGACTGTGAAAGCTGTTGGCGTCCATCACAACACAGCAACCTGAACAACTTAGCCTGCATGTTGAGTTGAAGGGCTGATGGTTCGTTGAGGTGTTAATAAGCAAATGTGGGGAAAAGCAAGTGAGATAATTGCTCTTGTGAAGCGAATATCTTCGTCACCTCAGGATAGCAGCGTGGCAGCCAGCAGAGATGCTTTAATGTATGCGCAGTATTTATTACGGTTTGGATTGCCCTTTAGGTCTCTCTGGCGCACTAAAGAGACCTCATTAGCTGGGGTGGCAGGCTAAATCTACAGGTGCGGGGTATAAACCACTGCAAAATAAAAGTCATCTCAAGAAATATATTTTTGATTGACCTTTCTTTTTTTTAAATTATGTAATCTATGTTAATTTATTGTAAGATTTTTCTGTCTTGCTTAGGAATACTTGGTCGGGACACATAACTGTTGCTCAAGGTTGTGCTTTCCATAAAAGAAAAGTAAGCATTCATTGCCTAGTAAAATAAGACACATTGAGAACCGAGAATATTGATTTTCTTCTTCTTTCAGCTTTTTCCCTGTTTTTCAGGGGTCGCCACAGCGGATTTTACATATATTAATATATTATTATTATTATTATTATTATTATTATTAATATACGTTAATATATAGAACATTTTACATATAGTAATATACTATTATTGTTATTATTAGGATTGATATATGTTAGTATATAGAATATTCATTTTAAGACATTGAATTTTTTTTTGGTCAATTTCATTCCCGGTGCAGCACAAGCTGATTCATTTTGCCTTTTTTCTTTCTCAATGCAGACTTGAGCATGTTCTCTTTGTGCGTCCTCTTGCTGCTGTCTGAAGCTTATTTAATCTTGAGGTAACGCGACGCTGTGTTCGATTGATTGTTTATAAAATAGTGATTGACATAGTGATGTACCTGTCAGTGCTTAATCACCGCTCCTTTATTTCGACCAAGAGCACTGGAGAGCAGCTTTGGTGCAATGCACGACAGAGGATGCCAGATTATTTCAAGAAATAGAAATTAGAGCGACTCCGTGAAAAGGTGCTGTTGGGGGAAATGGGTAAACATATTCACAACATCCTTTGCGATGTTCACTGATGTGGTATTGAGATTTCAACAGTGGACCCTATCGTGAAAGTTTATTAGACATAGCAACATCAGCTTAGAGAGGCAGGACTTTTGAATTTTTGCAAACGGTCAGTTATTCATGATTACTAGTCCGCTTTTGGAAAAATGGTTAAGCTTTGCCAGTAGACCAACCGGCAGTTCAAGTAAATGGCCGAGAAAAACTGGAGGGTAGGCATCGAGTTCTGGTGCTGTGGTCTGGATCATGTATATTTCCAATGCACTGCAATATCTGGCCAATAGCATCTGCACTGAACATTATGCTTAACAAATGTGTATTAATCAATTCACAATAATCAATAATTCATGCAAAACCATTTGATTCTTGCCAAATCTCAACGCTCACTGCTCATGTTTGCAAGAAAGCAACCAAATCTCTGTGTAATAAAAGCTATGGTAAAATAATAATTGCTGCACAGTACAGTCATCTTCATGAGTTAGCAAGGCAAAGTTGAGTCGCTTGAAAGTGCAAAAAGTACAGCAGAGCAATATGGCATCTAGCACTGTGGTAATATGCAAATGTCAGGGCAATTAACAATGAATACGGAGGGGACTTATTCCATCTGTTTAGAAAGGGAGACGGGGGGATGGACAATAGGTAGAAATAAAGAAAGACGGTGAGACACAAAAGGAGTGACAGAATGCGAGACAGAAATATAGACGGACGGCGATAAAGGGAGCACAGAGACACGGGGGAGAGAAGAATTGGGTTGGAAAGACGGTGGCGAACAAGCTGAAATTAATCCGGACACTCCAGATGGCCAGAGGTCTGCGTGTGTGTGTGTGTGTGTGTGTGTGTGTGTGTGTGTGGGAAGGTGTGTGTGTGGGAAGGTGTATGGGTGTGTTTATTTAGGTGTGCATGTGTTTGCCTTCAGACAAACAAGAACATCTGGTTTCGGCACACTGGGCAGGTTCTAAGACCAAATGATCTAATTTGGATGGGAAACGACAGAAACACCTCAACACAAAGGAAGAAGAAGCTCTCTCTCTCTCTCTCTCTCTCTCTCTCTCTCTCTCTCTCTCTCTCTCTCTCTCTCTCTCTCTCTCTCTCTCTCTCTCTCTCAACCACTCTCTCTCTCTAACACACACGTAGTTTGGGAGTCTTTGGTTTATTGTCCCTTGATATTTATTGGCTTTGGAGCACGTAACACACCTATGGATGTTTGTGTGTATGTGTGCCTCACCGTGTAGCCTACTCTGTGTGTACTCTGTGTGTACTGTGTGTGTGTGTGTGCATGTATGTGTCCTCTGTGATACAAAGCTAATAAATCAATAGCCACCACTATCTGATAAACAATTTCTGCTGGCTTTCTTGTTACCCTGTGAGGCACAAACACACACATTCATACAAACCACTCACTACCACACACAAATACAAATGCATTGCACAAACACACAAACCAACAAAAACAATTACAGCTGGTTTTGATGACCCCCCCCCCGCTCCTTCCACACACACACACACACACACACACACACAAACAGACACATACCTTTACACACATACTGTGCTATAAAAGTAAACTGTGTCGTGTTTTGATGAAAAAGAGGGAGCGATGGAGGAGAGAGGATGAGTGGAGAGGAGCAGAGGAGAGATACCATATGTACTCTTCTGGGTGTCGTATACGTAGTCTACGGCGTAGCACATTAAGGGTGATAAACCATTCAAAGGGCCCCACTTTCTGCTGCTGATCTTTATTGTGATCAATCAGCATAATGCATTTGATATGGCCGAGCCTTGCAACTGTCTCCCGGATATAGTTTTTCAGTACAACAGCAAACGCTTTTGATTTAGATGACTGTTATGGTCACTCTGGCCTGATTCGTCAGCTCTGGGTTAGTTTTGTCAGCTTTGGCTCCGTTTTGTTTAAGCGTTGCTTCGGCCAAATTGGTGGCAGCTGTGCTGTGTGTGGTTGAATGCCTGTTTTTCTGATTGACTGAACTTTACAATTCAGAACTGTCCATGAATTCTTCAAAACTTGCGTGCAGACTTCACAGACCGTCTCATCTTGCCTGTCTTTGTGTGCGCACGTGTTTGTGTAATGCAAGTTACACTTGGTATGCTACTGTGTGTTTTGCAAGTGTCACGGAAGTTCATTGAATGAGTGCTTTACAACTTAATGCCAATCTGTCAAAACTGCATGTTTGAGCTGCCATGCAACATCAGTGGAGGTTGGCGAGTTTAAAATTACATCAAACCAGCTACATTATTCTCCATCTCTCTCTCTCTCTGCCATGGTGGGTGGATTCTGATCCCACACTCTATAGGTAGAATGCGGTGCTGATAGTGTCAAGAATAAGGGTTTGTCTTTTTCACGGGCAGCCATGCAAAACATCCATGCACCCATAGCGCTGCAAGGCACTTAGCATAAAATTACTTGGCATATTTTTATTTCAGGGATTTATTGGAGGGTAAACCCATCTGAACTCAGAGGACTTACCCTTTCTACTGTAGAAAAGAGTTAAACCTGCCTTTACAGGCTTACATACATCTTAATAACAAATACAACTGTGCAATATATATAAACATCATCCATCTTTTGGACCTTTTTTTATTGAGGATATGGTCTTTTTAGGAGAAGGAAATATGAATTGATGCCTCTTGAAATATATATTTTTTATACTCTGGTTGTTTGTCTTGTCATTATCGCCTACAGAAGGTCTGAGTTTACCCGGGCTTCTGATTACTGCTGCATTAGTGTTTATCTTGCCAATCCACTGTAACATTGGGCTGGTGTGGGTGGAGAGAGCTAGCAGCATGTGGCTAGTTAGCAAGAGCCCCGGGAAAGCTGATTAGCCCGGAGAGTCGACGGACAACGAGATGGGGATTTCCACAATGCTACTTTATTCTATTGTACATAAACCATGCAATGCCAGGTCTCCATGGCACTTGTTACGGTGGGAGTTCGTTCTTGTGGACGACTCTACGCTAGTGCGTCACGACAAGACAAAAAGGAGGCGCTGTCAGGCCAAATTGTGTCCGGATGACGTCATCGCAACGCAATCGCGACAGCTCGCATTCCTGACGTTCCTCTCTCGCTGTAGTAGTTCGCGGAGTCGCAATATTGCGGGCGAAAGCAGGTTTAATAGTGTACTCTTTTTAGCTACATCGTACAATACATGCGCAGGGCCACCTTTTATATTCGACTTGCAATTGTTTATATTAGGATGTTTTTTGAAAAGCAGAAAAAAAAGCATACTTTTAGGCGAAATTTCATCTACGGGTTGATCACCTTGTTAGCTAGCTATGTAGCGTGGACGATATTTCCGATAAAGGTGTTTGATAAACCCATTGTAAACTACTAATAAGACACGTTAGCCCCTAGCTAACAGGGCTGAAACTTTAGCCGAGCGGTTAGTGATGTCGCCTTGTGGTGCAGTACACCCCGTATCGGATCCCGCACCGGGCAAGAAAATAACCGGTTACACCGTTGTCCATTAAAATGAAACGTCTGGTATGTTTTTTGACATCGATGATAGGTTAGCTAGGTAGCTAGCAACCCCCAAAAAATTAGTTACTAGGAAGGCGAGCTGTCACGATTGCATTGCGATAATGTCACCCGGACACGTTTTGGCAGCCCGGACACAATTTGGTCTGACAGCTATTTGGCATTGCATTTATATTTACCAGACTCGACCACGCAGACTTCCGTCCTGTCAAAAAAAAGAAAAAAAAGGATTGTGTCGCCATCATTGTTTTCATGTGCATTTTCTCCAGTCCATGGTCATTTACTGGATTCAAGTTGTTTACTTCACAAGGCTACATGCTAATATGTCCCTGTTTTTTTTCCAGCTGAACCATGCGGGGGTGTAGTCCAGGGCCTAAATGGCACCATAGAGTCCCCCGGCTTTCCCCATGGCTATCCCAACTACGCCAACTGCACCTGGTTGATTATAACAGGGGAGAGGAACCGGATCCAGCTAACCTTCGTCACTCTGGCCTTAGAGGAGGACTTCGACATTGTTTCGGTCTACGATGGACAACCATCGCCCGGCAATTTAAAAATGAGGTGGGAGTGATTTGTTTTTTTTCCATAACCCTCTGATTGTCTCTCCCTCTCCTTTTACATCCTCCTCTTCGGCTCCCCCTTTCAACCTCTCTGTCCCTCGCGGTCTGAGTATGGCCAATCATCTCTGTGTTTGCACATTTACCTCCATTAAGAGGAAGAAGGGAAAAAAAGACATTTCGACAGCAGCACATATTTTTTGACATTTTGGCTCTTTACGCTTATCTCCTTTGGAAATGAAATGACACAGTGAAAATGAGGTGAAAGCACAAAGTGTCAACTTTAATTTGAGGGAATTTGCAGCCATATCGGTATGAAAGTTTGACAAACTTTTTTTTTTGCTCATGTGTCCCCTATTACATAGTGCCAAAAGCAGGACAAGTTGAATTTAAATTAAGTGAAGCAGACACTTTGACATGGCCATCATTTAGAAGGCTTCTCTCCACCTAGTTAAACTCGACAACACAATCTACTAATTATAGACAATTTATACTGTGATTTATAGACAATAAATTGTGTCTGTGCTGCAGCGTTTCCTCCGAACAGGCCTTCTGCATATTTTTGCTGTGGCTGCTCACCATGATGAGGTCATCAACCCACCATGCCAAAAATATTTCCCCCAAATGTTTTTTCCAAGAACACAGTCATGAAAGTATGCTAGACTGTGCAGTGAGTTTGTTTTAAATCTGATAATGGCTCTTAACGTTTTCAGCAGCAAGTTTGGCAGCATGGCAGCAAACTGAGCATGTCCTGTTGCCTTTCATTGTCTTTTAAGAATAGCTTCGCTTTGAACCCTCGGCCAGTCAAGTTGCTTATATGAAGCCGTTTTGTAATTTAATTCTTCCTGTGGGACGATGCTTGCTATGACAGGTGCTGTCTTTACTGATGTATAACTGATGGAAGACTATTGCTGTGCCTAACTGTCTATCTCAACATGTTCTACAAGAGCTAATTAGCTAATTAGTCAAGGTGGTGAATGGATGAGAAGGTTCAGTGTGGTTCTTTATGATTTTCCGATTAAACTTCTTGGTTTCAGTCTGTTGTTATTGGACACCAGGTTTTAACTGTGTTCATGCTAATATGCATTAAATCATTATGTTTTCAGCAAATTTTGTACTTGAACTACTGCAATACACTTCTTCATCATATTCCTCCTCATCATTCTGCATCCTCCTCATCATATTCTTCATATATCTTATAGTTCCATTGTAATTCTTTATCTCTTTCAGTGTTTTGTTTTGTAAATTGTGTAAATACAGCATCCATTGCACGGGGTGAGAGAGATCCCTCCTCTCTTGCTCTTCCGGAGGTTTCTACCTATTTTTTTCTCCCTGTTAAAGGTTCTTTAGGGAGTTGTTACTTATCCAGTGTGAGGGTCCAAGGACAGGATGTCGTGTTGCTGTAAAGTCCACTGAGGCAAAATTGTAATTTTTGATATTGGGCTATACAAATAAAATTGACTTGACTTCTTGCTGAGCTTCCCAGTCTGTGCAATCCAACCAACACAAGGAATCCAAAACGATGCTGCATGCTTGGTGTTTAACCTACCCCACCTCAATGTGTCACCCCTCTCTTTGCCTTAAACTGGCTATTCTGTTGCTGCCTGCATAAAGTTAAATCATTATGATGTTGGAGAGCAGTTTGAGCGGTTCAGGGAATAGCACTAACTAACCCTTAAACCCATATTAACATGTACACCCCGACTTGCCCTCTTCATTCAGCCTCTGGCAGGCTGTTATCTGTCCCCTCCACTAAACCCACAAGCTCTACATCCAAATGTCTCTCTCACTTGGCCCCGGATGGTGGATTGATATTCATCAGAACGACTGACTTGCTTACTTCCTTCAAGAAAGGCCTAAAAATGTTTCCTAAGCGTGGTCTGTTGTGGATTTTGCATGAATATAAATTGGTGTTGGCTATTGGTGTCTACCACTGAGCCCTTCTCTACTTGCACTTGACATTTTTATACTCTCATGGCATAATTAGCCCATTTTACTGTTTTGTTGCATTAGTAATTCACATTGTCCCTTGATTTTAAATTTTCCTATTCTCTGCCTCATTATGCTTTAAGGCATGCCTGCATTAAAGCACTCAGCTTGGCATACTATGTTGATATGATATGATGTAGTGCTCTATGATGCCAGTTGGCAACACATGAATTAATCAGCTATTTGATGAGTCTCTTGGAAGTTGCTTAGGGGGGGGGAAAAGCATCTGCCAAATGTAAATAAAATGTAGAATGTTAAGTTTGTGGAGAAAACCATTCCTCCTGCCATCCAAACTCACCTCATCAGTGTGTGTTTTTGCTGCCCCTGGTGTTGGGGAACGAAACTGACCAAAGCAAAAAACTATGCAGATCAGAGCAATATCTAGGAGTCACTCAGTGGGACAGCATGGTTCAGGAGGTAGAGCGGGTTGTCTAGTAATCGGAAGGTTCCTGGTTCGATCCCCGGCTCCTCCAGAGAGCGTGTAGAAGTGTCCCTGAGCAAGACACTGAACCCCTGGCTGCTCCTGATGAGCATGTTGGCTCCTTGCAGGGCAGCCTCCTCCATCAGTCTGTGAATGTGTGTGTGAATGGGTGAATGTGAGGCGTACACTGTAAAGCACTTTGAGTGGTCGGCAGACTAGAAAAGCGCTGTATAAATGCCGTCCATTTACCATTTAATTTAGAGTAGACTGAATACCCCCACACGTTCCACTGATTAAGTAAGCATCATCCCACTATCAGAAATTATTTCACATAACTGATGACTCATATACCTTAAGAGCAGCAGGGCAGTAAAAATTATAATAGCTTTACTGGGGGAAATAGTAGTTGTGGGCATTGTAATACTGAAATGGCAAAGCTTTATAGCTCATCTGAGGTAAAACCTCAGAAACATTTCACATTTTAAATCCTCGGACACACACGGGGCATACATTGAGGTGAGTCCAAGTGGGCATCATCGTGGCAATTAAATCAAGAGAACGAGTGGATGCAGAGGAAGCACTTGCTCCGCTGTTAAATCCTCACCTGACAGCGTGATGATGGTTCCAGTGTAGTTACGGGTGATCATGATGATAAGGGGTCTTCTGAATCCAGTTATGAGCTCCAGCACATTTTTGTAACACCTCTGCTGCTCCACAAAATAGCTAAACGACTTCCCGATGCTTTCTGCTCACCTCCACTTTTCCGTGGCTTCGGCGAGATGGGACTTGGTTGCCGGATCGTTCCGCTGGCACTGTACAGGCAGTACGCAACCTGGTGTAGTCTGTCTGTCATATTCAGACAGAGACACTAGACTAGACGGGTTGTGCAAAGAAAAATGAAACTCTCCGTTGAACTTGACAGTTTCCTATGTCTAAATGACTTGTCTCTGGCAATCATTTGCCTGTGGATAACCCGAACCAATTATGGCGTTTTCATGTAACATTTGCCATTGCATTTTGATTTCATCTAAGATTTAATTAAGTTCCCTTTCGTTTCATCTACGTCTCATTTGTTCGCCCGTGAAATATATGGTGACAAATACCTGGTCATATTCTGATAAGAAAAGTAAAAGCAGCCCGAAGTGACAATGACATGCAGTCACTTTACAGATTATGAGGCCTGTAAATTGTGGCTTGGCAACACAGACTAAAGGCCTGCGTGTCTACTGACTGACAAATTCATTTGCATATTGCAGACCGGTGCCTTAGGTAATGATGAATTGAACTGTTCCCATTGAAGCATAGATCGCTTTTACACTGACCGAAAAGAAGAACAACCTGACTGGAAATATTAATGAACAGAGAGGGGAAGATAGTACCCAACTCACTGTGCCAGCAGTAACACACTGAGCTCCACGTCACTGTGGGGAAAAATAGTCCGTCTCTGTAGCACGGCACTTCCTACCGTCACTATTAGTGTGGATCAGAAAAGAAATCCGATACCTGATTGACAGCAATGGCACACTGGTATATAATTTGGTCATTTGTAGTCAAAAGGATTTTTCTTGTAAGCTGTTGTTCACTGGGTCGGTTTAGATGTGCTGACAGAGGGCGTCCGGGTGGCGTGGCGGTCTGTTCCGTTGCCTACCAACACGGGGATCGCCTCTTCGAATCCCCGTGTTACCCCCGGCGTGGTCGGGCGTTCCTACAGACACAACTGGCCGTGTCTGCGGGTGGGAGGCCGGATGTGGGTATGTGTCCTGGTCACTGCACTAGCGCCTCCTCTGGTCGGGCAGGGCGGCTGTTCGGGGGGGATGGGGAACTGGGGGGAATAGTGTGATCCTGTCATCCTTCCATGCGCTACGTGCCCCTGGCGAAACTCCTCACTGTCAGGTGAAACGAAGCGGCTGGCGTCTCCTCATGTATCGGAGGAGGCATGTGGTAGTCTGCTGCCCTCCCCGGATCGGCAGCGGGGGTGGAGAGGTGACCGTGATGGCTCGGAGAGCGGGGTGATTGGCCAGGTACAATTAAGGAGAAAAAGTAGGGGGGGGGGGGTTGGAAGATGTGCTGACCAAAATTCAAGGCTGTTCTCAATGACAGCATGGATTTATTGCTGGCTGGTCAGTATTTTTTTATTATTATTATTTTTTACTACATCCTAGGCATGCCAGCCAACAATGCACAGACTTGATGTAACCCATGCCTCGACATGACAAACAGCAGGAAAGACCTCATCTGGTACCTCACATGGCTGCGGTTAGAGAGCACATGAGAGGGAAAGCAGTCACAGCAGTGGTCAAAGCAACAGCACCATTTTTCTTCACCTCGTCAGCCTCCGGGGAAGGAGACGGTGTCAGGTGGTCGTGCAAACAGCAAAACGCAAGAAAGAGCCGTGTGAAGTGCAGCCGTCCCGTGTGCAGGTCTTGCTCACACAAACTATGTGTTGTCTTTTGGTCAGAGGAATAAGCGACGGTATCAGTGAGTGCTGGGATAGGCTCCAGCATCCCCGCCACCCTGAGCAGGATAAGCGGTTTGGATAATGGATGGAGTGGACGGATCAATGTGCATAAAAGCGCACTCCCAAGTATTCGGTGCCGTAAATATACAGTGATACATAGCCAAGGCTCAGCATTTTCAGTTTTTACCGATTTTCATTGAAAAATACCCAGATTTTTTTTAAAAGGAGCAGAACCGTTTAAACTGATTTTCACCCGGATTTTATATTTCCACAGATCCGAAAGTTGTTCCTGTTCGTGTGAGGTTATGTAACAGTGTCCTGTTGTGGTGAAATTCGGCATGCTGGATGGCTTTGAAAAATAAAAACCGAAAACGCCGAGCCTTGTACGTAGCTCATATTTTGTCCTATTTTCGTAGAATCACTGATTCAGCTTAACTCGTATACACACTTCCTCATTGTGTATACGGCATGGGTTAATTCAATTTAAGGTGCTTCACCGGCTTCACTACTCGGGGGGGGGGGGGGGGGGGGACAAGCTTGCCAGAATCTTTCCCACCACAGACCCTGGCTGTCCGAGGTGCAGCCATAGTCCAGCCTCAGCAGGACACATGTTCTGGGCGTGCCCCTCCCTCAACAGTTACTGGGGACATATATTTAATGTATTCTCACATATCTGTAAACAGACCATAGCCCCTGATTCTCACACAGCCATCTTTGGCATACCACCCCCTAACTATGGGGTCACAACCTTGTAGGCAAAGCTTCATTGCCAGCTCGCAGACTTATTCTTTTTAACTGGGAGTCGAATAAAGCTCCATCATTTTTGCAGTGGTTAAGGGAGGTGCTGTCCTTTCTACCGTTAGAAAAGCGGCGATATAAAATCTGTAAAGCCCACAAAAACTTCGCTCTGACCTGGAGTCCTTTCATGGACTTTATTGAAGGTTTTCCCTTTCATTGAATGTGCTTTTTACCTGGTTGTCACTACAATATTTACACAGTACACACATATATGTGTATACTGTTGTCTTCAAAACATAGCTATCATGAGGAATTGGAATAAGAAGTCCCTGCATAGTCTTTTCTTTTTTTCCCCCTTGGGCTTTGGTGTGAAGGAGGGGTTTCTCCATACGTTCTTTCTTTTTTTATTTGGTTGTTTGTGTTTTATGTACACCTGTTCCAGTGACTTGAAGATTGGAAAATAAAGTTAAAAAAAAGAAAAAGAATAACTGATTATTTTACCTTTATTTTATCTTCTAACAATGTGATTAGGATATGTAATAAGCTGCACCCACCCACACACACACACACACACACACACACACACACACACACGTGTGTGTGTATATCTCCCTCTCACCCTTTTTCGGGTGTTGTGCGTCTTCCTCAAGCTCGGGTCCTCTACCAGAGGCCTGGGCGTTTGAGGGTTCTGTGCAGTATCTTAGCTGTTCATAGGACCACACTCTTCTGGACAGATACCTCAGATCTTGTTCCTGGAATCTGCTGGAGCCACTCTCCCAGTTCGGGGGTCACAGCCCCTAGTGCTCCTATTACCACTGGGACTACTGTGGATTTCACCTTTCACATCTGATCTAATTCTTCCCTCAGCCCTTGGTATTCCTCTAGCTTCTTGTGCTCTTTCTTCCTGATGTCAAGGGTTGCTGCATCATATCCATTATATCAGTAAATGTTTCAGACAAGAAAGAGGCCAGTGTCAGTTTGTCCCTGCTTTGACTTTATTTTTTAAAGAAGAGGTTAGGATTGCTACATCGATCAATACTGTGGTCTTCTGTTCCTTGTTGACCACTACAATGTTTGATTGGTTAGCCAGCACCCGCCTGTCAGTCTGGAACTTGAAGTCCCACTGGATCTTTATCTACATACTAGAAGAACCCCGCTACAATGTAGCGGTTTGGTTATCCACCCGTCTAAATCTCCCTCCTCTTCATCCTGCCAGCTAACCGCCTTCCCCCTGCCCCTAAACCCCCCCCCACTCCAACTCCCTCCCCCCAAATGCTCAGAATAATCTGGAATGCCGAGAAAAGTGGTTTTTAGCCATTTTTAGAAAATGCATATTTTGCATAATTATGCATAATTATCATAATTATATTTTAATTTTCTGCTATTTTTCTGGTCCTCTCTGGAACAATACCTACCACCTCCAAAAAAAATTAGGATCATAAGTGCATTTTTGCAAAAATGCATATATTTTGCATAATGCCAAAACATTTCCAAGTCCCAGAAATTTTTTTTTATATAGGTGAAAAAATCAAAGATGCTCAGAAGCATCTGAAATGCCGAGAAACGTGGTTTTTTAGCCATTTTTAAAAAAATGCATATTTTGCGTATTTATGCATAATTATGCGTAATTTTAATTTTCTGGGATTTTTCCCTTACTCTCTGAGACAATATCTACCACCTCCAAAAATAATTAGGGTCATAAGTGCTTTAGTTTTCGGTCCCGCTATCTACACTAACACACACACTAACACCACACGCACACACATTACGAAAATATATGAGTAGATATATATCAGGAATCAGGAACAATTTATTTTTCATTTCATATTATGTACTACGTACACAAAAGAAACAAAATTCCGTTGCCCCCAGCCCACAGCAGTGCAACACAAAAACACATATCCAAAAATGGAGAACAAAGCACAAAAAAAAAAAAACAGCCAGCAACACAGTCCAAAAACTCCACCGTCCAGAGAACGACCTCCAGCCAGGATGACTGTCGGACCTGCCGGTGTCCATGGGCTATTAGTTAGCCTAGCCTGCCCCACCTCCGCGTCCCGTCAGAACACCCTCGGGTGTTCCCCCCTCAGGCGCAGCTCCAGGCAGTGCCGTGGTTCCTGGGGCCTATCGGATGCACCAGACCAGGCTCCCCCAGTTGATCCAACGCCAGCTGTCCAGCCACACACCTCCCCCGCACTCCACACGATGACACAAACTCAGACGCAGACAAAAACACTGCACAGTCGATGCTAGGCGAGGCCGCTGCCAGACCGCCTCGGTGTTTCCTCTCGGGCCCACAGGATGCAGCAGATCAAGCTGATCAGCTGATCAAGCGCCAGCTCTCCCAGCCAAGCAAAATCGACGATCAAAATAAAAACTTCACACAATGACACAAACTTAGACGTGGACAAAGGCTCTGCATAATAGGCACTGGGTGAGGCCACCTCAAATGCGATCCGTACCGCCATCTTCTCACACCGGAAGTCACATACACACTCACACACACACACACAAACACACACACACACATACACACACATATATATATATATTAAAATAAATAATCCAGTGAGTCAAGTAAATTCTTTATGAGACAGTACAAGCCTGTTTCATGCCATATAGTATATATAAATATAAGCTATCACTGGTTTTAATGTAGGCTATATAATTCATTAAGAGGCCACCCTTAATTAATTATATAGCCTCATATTAATTAAGGGTGGCCCCTTAATGAATTATATAGCCTACACTTAAACTCACTCTGAGCAACTTCCATCTCGCAGCATTCATAGGGGACTTGCTACCACACCCAAGACGATGACAATAGTGTCTTTGTACTTGCCATGTTAAATAAGGCAGTGTGGCTGAATGTTGTCGGACGGTATTAACAATTATAAGCTTTACCTCGCTCCTCTTATCTAAAGCATGCATACGATAGGAGTTTTAAATTGTAACTCATACCACTGTAGAGTGCATATTGGAAATTCGACTACCACCCAAAATTACTTGCAAAGTGCATCTTGGACAGTTGGCCTGGCCTTAATTAAGCAATTACCGTCACCCGAAATTACTTAGCAGTCAAGGGTGGTGTGACATCCTATTCCTAATGGTAACAAATTTGTAATCCCTCCTCTCTCTCTCCCCATCCTTCCCATCACTCTCTACTACTATTCACTGCTGTACTCCCCTCATATCCCAATAAAGCAGAAATATAAAGTATCTCATAAGAATTCACTCCAGGAATAACTATCAGGGTGGCTTGAGCACCTACTATGTGGTTGAAGGGTATAATGGAATGGATGGATGATTTATGTTAGATATTTCTACAAAAATAGAATACATTCTGGCATTTTTTTGTGTACTAGATATTTCCTTGCTCTGAACATTTTAATCCAGGATACTAAAAATAGATACTATACAGTCAAGGCTCAACGTTTTCGGTTTTTATTTTTCAAAGCCATCCAGCATGCCGAATTTCGTCGCAAGAGGACACTGTTGCCCAACCTCACATGAACAGGAACAACTTTTGGATCCGTGGAAACATAAAATCCGGGTGAAAATCAGTTTAAACCGATCTGCTCCTTTTAAAAAATCTGGGTATTTTGTGGTGAAATTGGTAAAAACCGAAAACACTGAGCCTTGTATATAGTATATATTACAGCTGCAGTGTAAGTATTTGGTAGCCTTTCAGCAGTGTTACTGTGTCTGTGGCTTGGTTTTGGGTAACTGTGAGGTATCTTTAGAAAATAAAGTCAAAGCAGGGACAAATTGACACTGGCCTCTTGTCTGAAACATTTACTGATATAATGGATATGATGTAGCAACCCTTGTGCTGGAGTAAGCATTCTCATAGAAACTCAATTCAGAGAGCAAGCTAATGGACTAACCCATGACCTGATCCAATGTACCAACCTGTCTGCAGCTACCGTAGAGGACATCAGGCTATTCCATCTTGAATCTTCTGGCCCCATCTCACAAGAGGCATCATTTATTAAACTACCCATGACCAGCCATTACAAAGTTGAGTGTGTGATGTTTGAATGTACTGCCAGGTTTATCAAGTGGGTGCCTTCTTTCACCGTTTTGCTTATTTGTAAATATAGGAATGATACATTTTAGGAGGTGATCACTCTTCTCCTCTCTCTGTCCTCTCCTCCTCCTCCTCCTGCTGCTCAGTCGTCTCCATTTTCACCCTCTGTACATCAATTTTGTACCTCTTCACTCCTCCAGCCACACTTTCTTTTATTATTTCCTTTCTCTCTTCCTCACTGCCCTCTTCTTTCTCATTCTGCCCTCGCTGCAAACTTCTGTTTCAACATCCATTGTCATTCAGCCTCCGGCTTCAGCTGTGGATCGCTGAGCATCAATGATCCCTTTTAGTTAAACTACAAGCCTCCACATCAGATAGGCTGGTGATTTCTTCACAAGGGGTTTGTTGACAGGCACAAATACTAATGCACATTGCACAAGCGAACAGTAATCCCACAATGTCAAGTCTTTTTCTTATGATCATGAATCATGAAAAACTCAAAAGTCTAGGCGTGGCATCTGGGCGAATGTTCCCTATATGGCCAACTGTTTGAGTGTGGAAAATGTTAAGAGGAGACACACTGATGCATTAAGGGGAAAAACTGATATGGAAAGTGGCCACCTGATAAACCTCAGAAACAACCAAACAGATCCACAATGTGGAACAGCAAAATACAACCGATTGTTATGTCTGGAAAGGTCAAATTATTACATCTACATGAAATCACCCACAATGCTCATTGGCTAGGCCATGAAGGGGGCGGTACCTTCCCCTCATGACCTGATATGGCGGTTGTAGACTAGTAGCTATGGCAAGTGTTGCAGTGTTTAACTTTTGGTGGTGTGTAAGTTTAAGTGTTTGTTATGTTTAGGGTAAGGTGGTTGAGTGGTTGAGTTTAGGGTTATGGTTAAGTTTAGGGTTAAGGTGAGGTTGTGGGTACTGATCATTCACATCATCTTGTGCAAGGAAATAAATTGCCTATATATTTGTCTAATCATGTTTTTTATCTAGCGCACAATGTTTCTGGATCAAGGATCACTTCCTTCTTTAACTGCTAGGGGCACTCAGGCTTTCCTTCAAAAACACTCTCACTGAGGCATCCGGGTAGTGTAGCAGTCTATTCCATTGCCTACCAACACAGGGATCGCTGGTTCAGATCCCCGTGTTACCTCCGGCTTGGTCAGGCGTCCCTACAGACACAATTGGCCGTGTCTGTGGATGTGGGTATGTGTCCTGGTCGCTGCACTAGCGCTTCTTCTGGTCAGTCGGAGCGCCTGTTCAGGGGGGAGGGTGTGCTTGGGGGGTAGCGTGATCCTCCCACATGCTACGTCCCCCTGGAAAAACTCCTCACTGTCAGTTGAAAAGAAGCAGCTGGCGACTCCATATGTATCGGAGGAGGCATGTGGTAGTCTGGAGCCCTCCCTGGATCGGCAGAGTGGGTGGAGCAGTGACAGGGCTTGCTCAGAAGAGTGGGGTAGTTGGCTAGATACAGCTGGGGAGAAAAGGGGGGGGGACTACTCTTATTGGCTGTTTTCAGACTTAAAAAATCGATGGGTCAATCATATGGTCCTTTACACAGGACACCCGGCCTCAAAAGTGGACTCTGGTCTGGTGAAATAAATACGGGAGAACTTCTTAAAATTAGCCTCTTTCTCCATCGTGTATTAAAACACTTAAGTGGAACCTATTTCTGTTTTAATACAAGACGGAGAAATTTGTTTTCTCCATCTTGTGTTTTGATACAAGATGGAGAAAACAAACCAATTGGAACCAATTGATTTGTTTTCTTGTGACACATGAATGTAAAGTAAAACATTTCAAGTAGTTAACAGCCGGAGGAATGACCCAGTACACTCTGTCGGTCTTTAGACGGAGCCTGCCCCTGGTTAAGATTAAATTGAGCAGAAGCACAGTGCAAGTCAAGCCCCATGGGAGCATGACAATTTCCTATATCTTGGCACAGAACAAAGTTCAATTTCCCATTTTATTCAATGATATGGCTTTATTATATTTCAACACAGCAAGGAAGGGTCCACAATTTTTCACTTTTAGACTTTTCACTATGTTGTTATCGGTATGCTATTAGGTAGGTGTTAGTGTCCCGCCATCCTGTGTTTCTTGAAAAGGGTCCTTTGTCTTTGATGACACCTCACCGCAAAGTCTATGTGAACACGAACACAATATGATATCTCGTTCAGTCAGTGGAATAACTAATCGAAGGACACCTACAACATGTTTGTATGGAGGGCGTGTAAAGGTGTTGACCTCAAATAACATGACAAACATGCCTTGATGCGACCAGCTTCCCCCTGGTAGGGTGTCGCAGTAATGGTATGCCTTGTGTCTGCCTGCATCGGGCGTGGGTTTGGCTGCCTGTCTGCCACATGGCCTCCATATAAGATCCCTGTATCTGAAGGGGTATACAAAGGCTCTGCGTGTGCAGTAGTGCGCATGTTGTGTCTTATCAGTTTCACCTCCTGAGCTTCGGATCTTCACTAGTCCAGCATAACAGTCTGAATGTCAGCAACTACCAACTCATCTTTTCTCGTGTTTGTTTATATATGTCTGTATTATTATCATTTTTAATTTTTGTTTGCTTGTGTTGCTGTATATGTGAGTGCTCGATTCGATTTCATGCTTCACGCGCTGTTTCAATCTCATCAAGGAGGACTGTGGGGCGGGAATCATCTAGTTGGCTCATAGGGGCCCTGGTTTGAGGGAAAGCGGGTTTGAAATTGTAAAATACGAAAATACCCATTCTTTTGTGGTTGTGCTTTTGTGTTACATCCTTGTCCTAATAAAATATTGTAAATATATATATATGTGTGTGTGTATGTATGTATGTATGTATATATATATATATATATATATATATATATATATATATATATATATATATATATATATATATATATATCTTGATGCATGCTGAATAATCCAGGTAGGAAAATCAAAGAAGGTTGAATCAGTTTGTCTGGATACAACGTTTATGGACAGATACGTTTCATCACTCATCTAAGTGACATCTTCAGACTGAACTTCAGACTGAAGATGTCACTTAGATGAGTGATGAAACGTATCTGTCCATAAACGTTGTATCCAGATGAACTGATTCAGCTTTCTTTGAAACTCAACAAATAGTTTCACTTCTTTGCAACTTCGCAAAAACAAAAACAAACCAAAAATTGCTTCACGTAACTTTTTATGACTTGGGGTGCTTTTACACCTTCGTTTGGTCTGGACTTACGGACTTTTCAGTTTGAGCCAAACCAAAATTGCAGGTGTGAAACCTCCCCCAGACCATGGTCCGGACAAAACAGCTGAACCTTGGTACGACGAAAAGAAGTGGTCTCGGTCCGGATCAAACTGAACCATGGTTCAGTTCGTTTCTAGTGTGAAGAGTTTTTTTGGATGGTTCAGACTTCGGATCAATTACGAGAAGTTCCAGCAAGCTATCATCAGAACTGGGGAAAGAAAAATGAGCCGCAGTAGCACATGGGGAGAGGAGAAGACCAACACCAGCTTGGGCCAACACCAGCCTCATGAAGGATTTCATGACCACAGACGTTTGGGCAACATTAGGGCCTGTAGTCATTTAATCCTGTGGTATAGGGTTCCTTGGGGAGCTCTTGAAGCAGGAGGGGACTTCACACAGCTCCAGTGATCTGTTGAAGATCAGTGTGAAAATGGGGGCCAGCTGGTCAACACAGACTTTCAGAAAGGAGGGTGACACGTCATTCGGGCCCGGTGCCTTCCTGGTCTTCTGTCTCTGGAAGAGCTGGCGTACATCCTCATCACAGATCCCGAGTGCGGGGCGGGGGTTGGTGGGGAAAGTAGAGGGGCTGGCAGGGGGTGCAGTTGGTTGTGTATTGTGGCCAGAGAGGGTGAGGGGTGTGAAAGTGCTGATCAAAACCGATTTAGATCATCAGGTGGTTCCCTGCAGTGTGAGGGGATGGTCTCCTGTAGTTGGTTATGTGTTTCAAACCCCTGATGCTGTGTTGTTGGCAGAAAGCCTGTTTTTCACCTTTTCAGAGAAGTGCCTTTTTGCCACTCTGACCTCCTTTGTGAGTGTATTTTTGGCTTGGTTGTACCGGGTCCTGTCTCCACTCCTGTAGGCTTCCTCTTTGGCCTGACGAAGCTGCCAGAGTTTTGCTGTGAACCAGGGCTTATTGTTGTTGAAGGTACAGGAAATGTTGGTGGGCACACACATGTCCTCACAAAGGCTAATGTACGATGTCGCAGGGTCAGTAATTTCATCCAGGGGTCTCGTTTATAACCGTTGTGTACACACAAAACAGAGCCTGAAAGAGGCGCACACCACTTCCCACACAAAATTTGTGATCTATAAAAACAAATTTGACGGGAGAATGTTCGCACCTGTACGTAAACGCAGAGGAAACCCAACAAACACAACATTCAAAGTTGGCCCCTCCTCCCCAGCGCAACGTCACCAGAAGGACACGCCCCCTGACGACAGTTGCCAGGACACATCCCAGGCCAACTCCATGTCACCAGAAGGACACGCCCCCTGATGGCAGTTGCCAGGACATATCCAAGGCCAACTCCACGTAATCAGAAGGACACGCCCCCTGACGGCAGTTGCCAGGACATGTCCCAGGCCAACTCCACGTCGCTCTTTAGTCCCGTCCTCTCCTTCAGTGCTTGCCAGCGGGTGAAAGCCAACCCCAGATTCACGCTCGTTTTGGAACGAGCCTCGTCCACGTGGCGTTCCGCCTCACTATATTTGCATGTTTTGGGCACTGCGTCCATCATTGTCATAGCTTCCTCTTGGATGTGTGTTTACGATCTCGATCTGGTCATTGTTTTTCTGGAGTCCTGCTGCCCAAAAGTTAATGCCTAGAAATGTCCCAGACACAGCGAACCACGAACAATAAGTAAATACCGGCAGAGGACAGGGTCTCTGCAGATAAAGACACCGCCACACACGTCTAGCGGGTCATAAGGGATGATTGAGAGAGATTATTTTTGTATTAGTATATACATTGATTTTTAGGAAAATTCTACTCGCTCTACCTTTTAACTACATATTGATAAAATGAAAATGTAATGAGAATGTTTGTTGAGCCTTAGTGTCAGCTTGATCCTGGGCTAAGCTAGTGCCACTTTTTACATCTCAACCAAAATTTTAACAAACTACTTCACACAGTGCCTTAACCATCATTTAAAAAGTAAGTTTACAAGCTCATGTTGTAATTTACGCAGCCTTAAACTATAATGTATAACTAAAGTCCAATCATGTCTATTTCTATTTAGACAAAATAAGCATGACGTCTTTAACAAGGTGAAACTGAGGTATGTGAAACTCAGAAAGTTTCAGTTTTCAACCTGCATCACCAACCACTTTTCCCACACGTTCTTCCCTCTAAGATTTAAAGAAATTGACTACCCTCCCTAAATCTGGGGTGATAGAGTTCAGTTTGGTTATTGGTTGCTCAGATGCAATGAGTGGCTCACATTCCCTCTGCTTAACAGGTCCCCTCTTTTCACGACGGCTTGCCAAAGTGTAATTGGCAGCATTGAAAATGGAGCCACGATATTTTCCAATACCTGGCACTGCTCAGGTGCAAACAGTACACCAGCTAAAGTGGTACTGGACAGAGTCCTGATGTGAATGTGTGTATGTGTTTCAATGTGAATTAGGTCATCATTGGAATACATCCGGCATACTCAGCCTGCTCACCTTGGATAAAGGTTAAACAAAGCAAATACATAAAAAAACGAAAAAAACAAGGAAAAAAATCACAACAATGGCAGAAAACTTTATTCCTACTCTTTTGCTCTCAGCTCAGACTCAGGCTGGTTATAGAAGACAATATTGTGGTAAAGTGCTCCCACTAGAAGGATGGACAGAAAGACTGGGGATGTAAATACATGCAAGAGTTTTATTTTTTATGATCGGTGTTCATAGACCCCCCCCCCCCAGCTTTCTTCTGTTTTATTCTAATATTCATATTCACTGCTCTGGCCAGTATCAGCCAAGTCACTGTTTGTCCCGTGTCAATGTCAGTTTCCTGTCTTACTGCAAAGTGAAAAGTACATGGTTAAATTTACAATCCACAATTGTTCACAGTGGCTATCCGCCCCGATTTTGCCATTGTTTTGGTTAAACTTCATAAACATTTTACAGTTTATTACTTGCAGATGAGGAAACCAACCAACGTTGCATTGCTGTCAGTTCCTTTCGAGGCTTTCGGTTGTCCCCATTTCTCTAACAAATTCACAATGTGACCTGATGGTGAGATATGTCATGTTTCTTGTCAGTAGAGCACTCGTGTTGTCACAGTACTCCACATAGCCATGGCGGCACATGCCATTAGAGGTTATAAATATAACATGACACCTTCAATTTCTTATTTCCCCCTCTTGAAGAAGCAAATACGTCTCACAAATTTAATGGATGGTTATACATAAATGTTTTATTTTTGTTTTGTTGGGATTTTTCCCCCCTTTTTCTCCTCAATTGTATCCGGCCAGTACCCCACTCCTCCGAGCCGTCCCGGTCGCTGCTTCACCCCCTCTGCCGATCCAGGGAGGGCCGCAGGCCACCACATCCTTCCTCCGATACATGTCGATTCGCCAGCTACTTCTCTTCACCTGACAGTGAGGAGTTTCGCCAGGGGGACGTAGCACATGGGAGGCTCACGCTGTTCCCCACAGTTCCCCCTCCCCCCTGAACAGGTGCCCCGACCGACCAGAGGAGGCGCTAGCGCAGTGACCAGGACCCATACCCACATTCAGCTTCCCACCCGCAGACACAGCCAATTGTGTCTGTAGGGACTCCCGACCAAGCCGGAGGTAACACGGGGATTCGAACCGCTGATCCCCGTGTTGGTAGGCAACAGAACAGACCGCTATTCTACCCAGACGCCCTATAGATAAATGTTAATAGATGATAATAAATAGATGTTAATGGAGGATATTATATGTTAACACCGATTTTCAACCTTATCTCTGTTTATCCGAATTTGGGGTAAAGTGTGAACAATGTCTGCAGTTGTTGCCAATGTTCTCTGTGTCTCAGGGACGTAGTTTGAAACTCTGTTTTTCCAGCACCAGTGTCATCGTTTGACGCGTCAGTGACCTAGTTGGTGACAAGGAAGGACTGCGGGCAAGTTCGGCTTGGATTTATAGTCTCCGCCTCCGGGGGCGTGCTCTAGATGCCACTAAAAAACAAAACTTCCTTGTTCTCTTTGCGTGTATTGCCAACGAGCTACATCTCCAGCGGTGAAAACGGTGTCCCAAAATATGAGTGCGCAGGATCTTATGGACGAGGGTACAGGTTTACAGTGTTCTGGCTGACTCGGATATTCAGCCGTATTTATTCGAGCCAGAGTATGCGACTGAAGAAAGGCAGCAGAGAGAGGTCGAAGCTGCTGCTGCATTAGCCGGGTAAGGGGATACGGCTGGCGGCAAACATCCAGAACCTCAGCTGCTGAGAGCAAACAGCAGCTGGTGGCGCTGTTGCTCAAATTGCCCTCCGATGTCAACAGAAACTGAATCATTCTCCTGCAGTGGATTTCACTGTGGGCAGTTTTTGTTGGATGTTGTCGCCAATGCCACCCTCAAGGCAGCCTGTGTGTGTGTTACTATGTGTGGAAGTCTTACTCCTCACACGGACCGCAGTGTGCTGGATATTTCCTTCAGGATCCCAAAAATAAAGTGGAAGAGACAAATAAGACCAGCAGGGCCGGCAGATGACCAATGAGTGAGTAAGCTGTGTTTTGGCCAACAAAGTGATAGCTATAGGCTAGCTAGTGTGGTGATACGTGGCAACACTGGACAAGCAGCTTTCTCAACACATTTGTACCGTACCTCTTGATACCCAGATAAATTCTTCAGTATATTTTCCCACGTCTCGCTAAATTCCCTGTTGCAAACACATTGCCCTATCATACTGGCCAAAATGGTGCCCAGTGTATCGTCACCCTGGCGTTATTTGCTGTTTTACTAAGGTAACTCATAATTACAATGACCGCTGTGTTATGACTGAAACTGGCACAGTTGCATAACAACTAAAACCGGCGATGGCTTTAATGTGCATGGCAATTTGCACATGAAATCGGTGTTAGATCACCGGTTTCAGTCGTTATGCAACTGTGCTTTTTATGAGGTTGGTGATACCCGTAGTGGCCCTGTGATGGCCTGGCCTGGCAGTATGTCCAGGGTGTCTCCCCACTTGCTGCACAACGACTGCTGGGATAGGCTCCAGCATCCCTGAGAGCAGGATAAGCGGTTTGGATAATGGATGGATGGATGGATACCCGTAGTGAGACTGACGAAGTCACTTAGATGAGTAACGAAACATTTCTCCCACTAAAATTGTGTCCAGATGAACGGATTCAATTTTCTGGGAATAGCTGCTAATGTTACGGTATATGAGCAGTACTTGCATAGCTTCCTGATGAGTAACCACCTTCTATTCTGTCTTTTGCTGTCTGTAGATGATATCATCTGGCTGCTTTTTTATTTATTTATTTTTTTTGAGTGGGTGCTACACAGGTAACCATCAAATGTGGCATATACCAAGGTGATGCACTATCCTCGCTGCTGTTCTGCATAGGCCTGAACCCCCTCAGTCAGATCATCACAAAGAGTGGATATGGATACAGGTTAAGAAGTGGACCTACCATCAGCCACCTCATATACATGGATGACATCAAGGTGTATGCCAAGAATGAGCGGGACATTGACTCGCTGATCCACCTCACCAGGATCTACAGCGACGACATCGGGACGTCATTCGGACTGGACTGCTGGACAAGTGCGGTCAAATGGTGGCAAAAAGAGGAAAGGTGGTGAGGACCGAAGGGTTTCAATTACCAGATCGCAGATAACAGACATACAGGACAGTTACAAGTACCTAGGTATCTCATCTCATCTCATCTCAGATCATCTCATCTCAGCTCAGCTCATCATCAGCCCGCGGTGGCAGCAAGCTGAGTAGGGCACTCCAGATGTCCCCAGCAACGCCCTCCAGCGTTCCCAGGCCAGATTGGACATGTCCCTAAAGCAAGTACTGGGTCTACCCCGGGGTCTCCTCCCAGTTGGATGTGCCCAGAAAACCTCCAGAGGAAGGCGTCCTGGGGGAACCCAAAGCAGATGCCCAAACCACCTAAACTGGTTCCTTTCAACGCAAAGGAGCAGCGGCTCAACTCCAAACTCCCTCCGGATGTCCAAGCTCCTCGACCTATCTCTATGGCTGAGTCCAGACACCCTACGGAGGAAACTCATTTCAGCTGCTTGTAGGATGAGCAATATACTACATAACAACAATAATTATAATAACAAATATACACTCACTGGCCACTTTATTAGGCACACCTGTCCAACTGCTCGTTAATGCAAATATCTAATCAGCCAATCACATGGCAGCAACTCAATGCATTTAAGCATGTAGACATGGTCAAGACGATCTGCTGCAGTTCAACCCGAGCATCAGAATGGGGAAGAAAGGTGATTTAAGTGACTTTGAACGTGGCATGGTTGTTGATGCCAGACGGGCTGGTCTGAGTATTTCAGAAACTGCTGATCTACTGGGATTTTCACGCACAACCATCTCTAGGGTTTACAGAGAATGGTCCGAAAAAGAGAAAATATCCAGTGAGCGGCAGTTCTGTGGGCGAAACTGCCTTGTTGATGCCAGAGGTCAGAGGAGAATGGCCAGACTGGTTCGAGCTGATAGAAAGGCAACAGTAACTCAAATAACCACTCATTACAATCGAGGTATGCAGAAGAGCATCTCTGAACGCACAACACGTCGAACCTTGAGGCAGATGGGCTACAGCAGCAGAAGACCACACCGGGTGCCACTCCTGTCAGCTAAGAACAGGAAACTGAGGCTACAGTTCGCACAGGCTCACCAAAATTGGACAATAGAAGATTGGAAAAACGTTGCCTGGTCTGATGAGTCTCGATTTCTGCTGCGACATTCGGATGGTAGGGTCAGAATTTGGCGTCAACAACATGAAAGCATGGATCCATCCTGCCTTGTATCAACGGTTCAGGCTGGTGGTGGTGGTGTAATGGTGTGGGGGATATTTCCTTGGCACACTTTGGGCCCCTTAGTACCAATTGAGCATCGTGTCAACGCCACAGCCTACCTGAGTATTGTTGCTGAGCATGTCCATCCCTTTATGACCACAGTGTTCCCATCTTCTGATGGCTACTTCCAGCAGGATAACGCGCCATGTCATAAAGCTCGAATCATCTCAGACTGGTTTCTTGAACATGACAATGAGTTCACTGTACTCAAATGGCCTCCACAGTCACCAGATCTCAATCCAATAGAGCACCTTTGGGATGTGGTGGACCGGGAGATTCGCATCATGGATGTGCAGCTGACAAATCTGCAGCAACTGCGTGATGCTATCATGTCAATATGGACCAAACTCTCTGAGGAATGTTTCCAGTACCTTGTTGAATCTATGCCACGAAGGATTAAGGCAGTTCTGAAGGCAAAAGGGGGTCCAACCCGGTACTAGCAAGGTGTACCTAATAAAGTGGCCAGTGAGTGTATATATTGAAAAATAAATATGTGAAAATATGTGCATTATACTACAATATATAACAATATATGTAGAACAATAAGAAATATATGAAAATATGTGCAGAATAGGAATATATACTAATGCAGTATAAATATACACCAGAGTATTGCACAGTTGAAATATCTGTCCCTGTTGTAGTCATCTGCTGCAAAAGGCAAAGAGCATACCTTAAGATTTCCCAGTATTGATATTGGTGTTCTCGTCATATTTGGGGTGCTTTATCACTCGGAGCCATTCTTTGCACCGTTCAACATCTGTTGGTAATCGGCGGTAGCTTAGGCTTACTACCTCCTCTCCCTTCTTTATGTAATTTTTGCCTCCAGGCACGACACAACAATAAGGCATGTTTGTTGTCGATAAAACCTATCCAGTTCAATCTATGTCGTTTTTCAGTTTTCTGATGGAAGAGCGGAGATCTTAAGACGCTGTTCTTTGTACCCAGAGCCGCAAGAAACACCCACCTCCACGAGCTGGGTGGGCTTTGGAAGGATTCGGGGTTTGGTTGCAATGCATCCTGGTACATGTAGGAGAACTCTGATTTCTCAGGTCAACATAGCACGCACTGAGGAATTTGTTGCTGCGATTGACGAAATTTGTGCTCAACACTATTTGAGCGTCCACATGAAAACCGACAAAATGTCCCTTTACTTTAATGGAGGATAATATCGTTTTAACTATTGCTCACTGCAGTCACTCCAACTGTCCCCTCAAACACGACCACTTTAGAACTGGTGAAGTTTGGCATTGCACAGTGATTCTTTACATTGTCGATGCACTAATTGTGTTTACACTTATTGCATTTATTGCAGAACCATCAAAAAAAATAAAGGCAGAGCAACTGCGGTACATATAGTATATTTGGGTAAGTGTCTTTTCCAGTCTGTAGCGCTGCATGTTCTCCCTCATGGAACGATGTTTGACGTTAACTTTTACACCTAACGTTGCTCACAGAGCTTTCCCCCTACATAGACAGGTCCGTCTTTAAGGATTAGCGAAGATGAGGACAGATGGGTTTAACTGAGGACATGTGTGTAATGATTGACAGATTAAATATGGTTTTTCTCTTCTTACCTCAACTCACTGTACTGTACTGCACTTCTCCCCCTCTCTGCCTCTCTCTTTGACTCTCTAAGGTCAATGCTTTACAATCATCATCTCATTATCTCACTCTGCACCCTTTTAATGAACTCCCACTGCATGCTCTTAGACAGTGTGTGTGTGCGTGTGTGTGTGTGTGTGTGTGTGTGTGTGTGTGTGTGTGTGTCTGTGTGTGTCTGTGTGTGTGAGCGCGCGCTTGTGCGTGTGCACGCATCCACTTCCTTGGCTATATTTAATGCCTGCAGACACACTACTAGTCACACGTTTGTGCGTGCGTGCATGCATGTTTGTGCGTGTGACCGCGTGTGCACATTTGGACGTTTAGCTAATGTAGTTAATTATGGATACAGGGATTATGCTAAAGTATTGCATTATTTAATCAAAGTAATTAAGAAAAGGAGTCCTGTAGTCAATATCAGCTATCGACACACCCAAACACATGCACACGCCTCAATAACAAGTATGTTCCTCAGTCAATATCACCTTGCTAGATGCTCAAAACCACTTCCTAGATACACACGCGCACACACACACACACACACACACACACACACACACACACACATTCACAACATAGTTGATATCAGTTTTCAAAAGAAAAGTTGATAGAGGCAGATTGTTTGTAATTCAAGACCACTCTCTGTGGATGTAATAGGCCATTCCTATATATATATATGTGTGTGTGTGTGTGTGTGTGTGTGTGTATATATGTGTGTGATGCACAGGGCGTGTGTGATGCGTCAGTGCAGTAATACTGGGGTAGTAGTGCTTGTAGTTAGTGCATGCTGCATGCTGCTTCTGCTTGCTACTCTCTGCTCTCAGCTACTGCCGCCAGCTAGCCCTCTTTGTGGGGGTGAAAAGAGGAGCCGAGTGCGTAAGTCTCCCCTGCCGGTACATAACCTCTCTACCGCCAAGACTCCTGCAGTGCCTCCTCGTGGCCACACATGGTAACTGGGTACCTTGCGGTCCCTGGCTAAACTGTAGGGGATCTCGGAGCTACAGTGGTCCCCAGAGGTCTAATGCGCAGGCCCATGTGAAGTGGATACGCCCTGGCATTGACCAACCACTGTCCCACTGCCTTGTGGGTAAGTGTAGGACGACAAAGGCTAGGGGAGCACACCCTGAGAGAAAAGCAATGTGCATGGCGGCGCACGATAGGCGGTCCTCTGACAGACTGGAGCTCCGGCAGCCTCCTGCAGCTGTGGAAGAGTGCTGGTCGTCTTGGGCCCCCCTTGCCACCAGATCCCACCCTCTCACAGTGAAGAAGTGCTGCTGGGACATGCGCACCCCCAGCGGCACTGTAAATAATCTCTTTGCGCAGGTATCCACCTCTGCCTCGGTGAGACCAGCAACCGGAATATGGATCAAAGTCTGGCGGCGATGGGGTGTCTGGTGACGGGAGCAGGTATGAATGCACTGGAAGCTCCTAATCAGACCCCTGCACGCCAGCGGCACAGGGCTATTCATGGTCGCCAGCAGCTGGGCTTGAGTGGCAGCTGCTCTCGGCAGACCCATGTGTGTCTGAGCAGCCCTATTTAGGAGCCACACTGCTCACCCCAACTGGGGAGGGGCCTAGAAAAGGTGGCCTAAACATTGCCCACTCAAAACATCCTGGATAGGCTACCGCACCTATCGGGACATTCCACTCTGCGGTCGAAATAAAAAAAAGAAAATAATTCCCTTTAAACTGGCAACATGGAACATAAGAACTCTGCTGGACGTTAATGCCGAAAGACCTCAGCGAAGGACTGCACTAATTGCAACGGAACTCAATCGCTACAATATTGACATTGCTGCACTCAGTGAAACCAGGTTCCTGGATGAAGGCTCCCTGAAGGAGGACACCTACACCTTCTTCTGGAAGGGATACCCTGCAGGAGGACAACATCAGCATGGTGTGAGATTTGCAATAAAAAACAGCCTCCTACCAAGACTCACTGAAACACCGATTGGCATAAGTGAAAGACTCATGTCGCTCAGGATCCCTCTGGCCAAGAAACGTTATGCCACCCTCCTAGGTGCCTATGCACCAACACTGCCATCAGAGGATGACGTAAAGGACCGCTTCTACCAGTCACTAGATGAGGCTCTCCGTCATATACCCAAGGAGGACAAGATCTTTTTGCTGGGCGATTTCAATGCCAGAGTGGGGAAAGACAACAAGGTGTGGAGTGGTGTCATTGGTGGGCATGGCATTGGGAAAGTCAATGCAAATGGACTGCGCCTCCTAAGCCTCTGTGCTGAGCATGGCTTGACCATCACAAACACCCTCTTCCAATTAAAAAACAAGCACAAAACATCCTGGATGCACCCACGCTCCAAACATTGGCACCTATTGGACTACATCATTGTGAGACGTGCTGATACAAAAGACGTCTTACTCACTCGTGCAATGAGAGGTGCTGAGTGCTGGACAGATCACCGGCTCATCATGACCAGGCTCCAGGTGGAGGTACGCCCTGCTGTTGGTCTCCAAAGGTCAGGAAAGAAGAGGCTTGACTGTACCCGGCTAGAAAAGGCTGAGGTCCAGAACAATCTCCGCCTCTCTCTGGCTGAAAACCTGGAAGACATTGAGCTTCTCTTGAGCACGGATGATTCCATTGACAGGAAATGGTCTTCCGTGAGCTCCAGACTCTACAAGGCAGCATCCCAAGCCATCGGTTACAAGAGCAGAAAACACCAGGACTGGTTCAATGACAACACAGGCACAATAACTTCCATACTCAAAGGCATGCATAAAGCACACAGTGCTGTCCTCAACAATCCCACATCAGCTACACTCCGGCAACAATGGCAAGCATCCAGGAGAGAGGTGCAGTCAAAATTGCGTGCCCTGCAGAATGAGTGGTGGATATCGAAGGCAAATGAAATACAATCCCATGCCGATAGAAATGATATGCACAACTTTTATGATGCAGTGAAAACCATCTACGGCCCAAGAAACTGCTCTGTCTCCCCCCTGAAGTCTGATGATGGTACCACCCTCATAAAAGACCAGAAATTCATCACAAAAAGATGGGCAGAACATTTTGAGACTCTTTTGAACCAGCCCTCCCCAACAGATCCCTCGATCTTGGATGAACTACCTGTCCGCCCCACCATCCAAGACCTTGACCTTCCACCAACCTTTGAAGAGGTTCATTGTGCAGTTAGGTCGCTGAAAAATAACAAGACCCCTGGCCCTGACAGTATCCCTGCAGAGATTTTTAAACAGGGAGGCTACCTCTGCACCCGTGCACTTTTCCTGTTCATCTCACACGTATGGAAGAACGAAACTGTCCCTCAGCAGTGGAGGGATGCTAACATCATCTCCATATATAAAGGCAAAGGAGACAAGTCCCTCTGTGGCAACAGCCGTGGCATTTCACTACTGGCTGTTGCTGGAAAAGTCCTGGCCAAACTCATGTTACACAGGCTGGTAAAACACATCTCAGAGGAGCTGTTGCCTGAGTCACAGTGTGGGTTTAGGAGGAATAGGAGTACTGTGGACATGGTGTTCACAGCACGGCAACTCCAAGAGAAGTGCAGGGAGCAACATCAGAACCTCTTCATAGCCTTCATCGACCTGTCAAAGGCTTTCGACACAGTCAACAGGGACATCCTATGGAACATCCTCCTGAAGTTTGGCTGTCCACGAAAGTTTGTCAACATCCTTCAAAGATTTCACGTGGGGATGATGGCACGTGTGACCATTGGAGGCCAGGAATCTGAGCCCTTCAGGGTGTGCACCGGGGTACGTCAGGGGTGCATCCTTGCTCCAGTTCTTTTTAACATCTTCCTCCTGTGTGTGACATTGCTGCTCCACAAGGAAATCAGGAAGGACAGTGGGGTTACTGTGGACTTCAGACTAGATGGAAACCTATTTAACATCCGTAGGCTCCAAGCGGTCACAAAAATGACATCGGAGCACATCATTGAGTTACAGTACGCAGATGACTGTGCAGTTGTGGCCCACACACCCGAGGCACTACAAGCTACCCTTGCAGCTGCTACAAGGGCGTATGGTAGGCTGGGGCTCTCTATAAATGTGACAAAGACTGAAGTAATATGCCAGTGGGCATCTACTCCTCCATCTCATTCACCAACCTTCAACATCTCCGACAAACCACTTGCAACAGTGGAATCCTTCAAATACCTGGGCAGCTTTCTCTCTGACGACTGCAGCATCGACAGGGAGATGCAAAACCGGATTAAACAAGCGTCATCCTCTTTTGGCAGACTTAGGAGAAGGGTCTTTCAAAACAAAGACCTCAACCTCCACACCAAAATATCTGTCTACTTGGCAGTTGTCATCACGACTCTCCTCTACAGCTGTGAGGCGTGGACCCTGTACAGCCACCACCTCAGGATGCTTGAGGCCTTCCACATCAGATGCCTACAATGCATCCTGAGGATAACCTGGCGTGACCGAGTGCCCCATACTGAAATACTCCGCAAGACCAACTGCATCAGCATGGAGGCTACCGTCACCCAGTACCAACTTCGATGGCTCGGTCACGTCATCAGGATGCCAAAGGAGCGCTTACCGCGTAAAGTGCTGTATGGCCAGCTACATCTTGGCCGCCGCTTGGCAGGGGGCCAGAAAAAACGGTACAAAGACCAGCTGAAGACCATCATAAAGAAGTGCGGCCTGAACCCGAGCCAGCTGGAAGACACTGCCGCCCAACGCTCCATCTGGCGGCAGCTCTGTCAACAAGGGGTGCAAAACCTCGAGAAGGACCGCGGTGATCGACGGACCAGAAGACGTCTGAAGAGACATGAAGCCAGTACCACACCTACACCCCCAGTCAGTGATTTCACCTGTTCTGTCTGTGGCAGACATTGTGGATCGCGGATTGGGCTTTACAGCCATAAGAAGACTCACAAGTGACAGAGGCAGGATTGTCATCATCGGACACGACGGACAACCTAAAGCAAGCAAGCAAAGTGTATATATATATATATATATATATATATATATATATAATGAAATATGCAGTTAATTACATAGAAATAATGCAGCTCGTGCTTGATTGCTGTGGAATAACTTGAAGCTGTTATTTATATTTGAATTATTTGAAGATATTTTTTGACAGAAAGATGAGACTTTTCCACATGTAGCAGACAGAGGATTAAGCAGGTTCTATATAGCACAATGTTTTGTGTTTGTTTAGGAAGAAAGATGCACTGTTTGAGATTATGTACTGACAAGCCTCTCCCCTGTGTGTAGCAACGGCTAAATAGAAATGGGAATTTTTCAAATCTGCACTTTATATGTGTGTGTCATGCCCAGACCACTGCCCAGACCACTGCCCAAAAGGAATTGCATTACACTTTCACCTACATTCATTCATTCATTAGTGCCAACACACAGAATCACTCCCATTTATACTTATAGACGATCTGGAGTCATTACTTCACTTACCATGCATGTCTTTGTGCACTGGGCAGAAACCCATGCAAACACATGGACAACATGCAAGCTGCAAACATAAAGGCTGGAATCGAACCCAAGGCCCTTTTACTCCGAGAGAACAGTACTAACCACTTCATTTCTTCCTTAGAATATAAATAAGTGTTTCCCTTGTATTCACCAGTAATATTTCAGTTGTACAGTTTGTAATAACAAAAGTTTTAACTCTGCCATTAACACAAAAGGGACCAACAATGACCAAGGACATGAAACCGCAACACACTCTACACACAACACACAACACACATTAGCAGAAAGTACTTTTTGCATTTGTTTGGTTTTGAGATGAGATGTGTTGATACTTCGCTCTGGAGCAGGTGATGCTTGCAGTGATACGTTAATGTTATTTATGAATCATTTCTAACTCCACGTTGTATAGAACGACATGTAAACTTGTATCTTGTTGTTTCTGCAGTTGACTTAAAGGATGAGAGCTTTTCTCCCCTGGTTGCCAGTGGCCAGTACTTTTTGAGTCGGTATACCAAGTTGAGTTTTCGGTCGGCCGTGTCACCTCCAGCACTGTGTGAGTGTTTGCAGGTTGTTGAAGTGATGTAGTTAGTCGAGGTTCCTTAATCAGATGGGTTTAACTGTTCTGGACAGTTGTGTTACCTTTCTGACTGTCTGGTTTTCAAGTTGTGACAGGTTGCTTCGATAGTGTGTGTGTGTGTGTGTGTGTGTGTGTGTGTGTGTGTGTGTGTGTGTGTGTGTGCGTGCGTGCGCGCACATGATACTTCACATCAACTCAACAAATGTGTTATGTTTTGATAGCAAATGTAGACAAGATTGTAAAAATGTATTTCAGTACGACTGTCACAGTTTATCAAGAGACCACCTTAGTACTTACAGGTTAAGGCCAAAAAAACAAAACAACCTGAATGTCCGGGTAGCATAGGACTATTCTGTTGCCTAGCAACACAGGGATCGCAGGTTCAAATCCCCGTGTTACCTCCGGCTTGGTCGGGCGTCCCCACAGACACAGTTAGCCGTGTCTGCAGGTGGGAAGCCAGATGTAGGTATGTGTCCTGGTCGCTGCACTAGCGCCTCCTCTGGTCGGTTGGGCGCCTGTACAGGGGGAAGGAGGAACTGGGGGGAATAGCATGATCCTCCCACGCGCTACGTCCCCCTGGCAAAACTCCTCACTGTCAGGTGAAAAGAAGCAGCTGGCGACTCCACATGTATCGGAGGAGGCATGTGGTAGTCTGCAGCCCTCCCCGGATCGGCAGAGTAGGTGGAGCAGCAACCGGGACGGCTCGGAAAAGTGGCGTGATTGGCCGGATACAATTGGGGAGAAAATGGGGGGGGGGGAGATCCAAAAAAAATACTAAAAACACGTTCCTATGAAACTTCCTGTCCTCTGTTCCCCTGAAGTCTCCCTCTGTCCATAGGCTTCATGTGTCTCCCTATGAAACTTCCTTCCCTGCATTGCTAATTTCCACACCTTCATCTTTAGCTCTTGAGGACAAATGTTTACATCCTGGCATTAAATTGTTGTCCCTTGTGCCTGTTTTTGCAGTTAATCCTCATCTTTCTATTTCAAGTCAAAACGCCTCCTGTTTCTCCTCCATTCCTCAGTATTACGTTGCCGTCCCTTGCACTTGTTCTTTAGTTGGTGACTTGTGATTATAGGATTCATAAATCACAAGGGATTATAGGATTCACGGATATTAACCTCTCTTACAGCGTGTGCTTATTGTAAATCAATCTGGATAAGAAAACCAAGGGAATGAATACCATGTGAATGTATTTATTTATTTTGATATTTATCGTGTGCTATTGCCCCGGCTGTCTTCCTGTGGAGCAAACTTGGATATTTTACTAAAGTCTTATTATTTTTAATTATCGAATGATTACACATTGCTAATGAGATTCTCTTAGCTTTTGTCGTCCGCTGTTTCCTCTTGATGAATATGCGTCATGTGAAGTTTTCCAACTGCTTGTAATAAGTGGGTGTAAATCTCTGTTGTTGTTACACGGCCTCCCACCTCCCTCCGTATCTCTGCTTTCACCATCCATTATGACGCCTAATAAGAAAAACATCAGTGTGTTTCAAAAGCAGCTTTGACTCAGCGTTACACAAATTATGTTCACTCATACATTAGATTTGATTGGTTTGGATTATGTCACCAGTACAAACTTTTATACTTCGCTGTTGCTAGCAAGCTTGGAAATCAGGCAAAGAGTGTCTGAGAAGATTAGATCCTGAATAGAATCAGTTTCTCTGCAATGATTTTCTACCTGGAACTGTAAACAACTTGTTAAATAATAACAGATTAGTCAAACTCAGCAATGTGAAGTCAACACCCTGTTACCTTTGGTTTACGTCACCTCTGAAATCTGTACGGTATGAACATTTAATTTTAGTGTAATTTATTTCACCTTTATAATTAGGCAAAAATATGATTTCAATTGGTGTTAATCATGTTTGCGTTTGTCTGTAATATCCGGCAGGAAATCGAAGGTGTGATGATGAATGTTGTCAGCTCATATGCCCCGCAAGTTGGGTGTGAGATGGAAGAGAAAGAAAGAAAGTAGAGTTCTGGAGTGAGTTGGATGATGTGGTGGAGAGGGTACCCAAGGAGGAGAGAGTGGTGATTGGAGTGGACTTCAGTGGGCATGTTGGTGAAGGGAACAGAGGTGATGAGGAAGTGATGGGTAGGTATGGTGTCAAGGAGAGGAATGTGGAAGGACAGATGGTGGTGGATTTTGTGAAAAGGATGGAAATGGTTGTGGTGAATACGTATTTCAAGAAGAGGGAGGAACCCAGGGTGACGTACAAGAGTGGAGGAAAGTGCACACAGGTGGACTATATCTTATGTAGAATGTGCGATCTGAAAGGGATTGGAGACTGCAAGGTGGTGATGGGGGAGAATGTAGCTAGGCAGCATCGGATGGTGGTCTGTAGGATGACTTTGGAGATCAAGAAGAGGAAGAAAGTGAAGTCAGAACCAAGGACCAAATGGTGGAAGTTGAAGAAGGAAGACTGTTGTGTGGAGTTCAGGCAGGAGTTAAGACAGGCACTGGGTGGTAGTGAAGAGTTGCCGGATGGCTGGACAACCACTGCAGAAATAATGAGGGAGACAGCTAGGAAGGTACTTGGTGTGTCATCAGGACAGAGGAAGGAAGACAAGGAGACTTGGTGGTGGAATGAGGAAATATAGGAAAGTATATAAAGGAAGAGGTTGGTGAAGAAGTGAGATGGAGAGATGAAGAAAGCAAACAAGAATACAAGGAGATGTGGCGTAAAGTGAAGAGAGATGTTGCAAAGACAAAGTAAAAGGCATATGGTGAGTTGCATGAGCAGTTGGACACTCAGGAAAGAGAAAAGGACTTGTACTGCTTGGCTAAACAGAGGGAACAAGCTGGGAAGGATGTGTAGCCGGTAGGGTGATAAAAGATAGTGATTGAAATGTGCTGACAAGCAAGGAGAGAAGGTGGAAGGGGTATTTTGAGGGGCAGATGACTGAAGAAAATGAGAGAGAGAAGGTTGGATGATGTGGGGATAGTGAATCAGGAAGTGCCGTGGATTAGCAAAAATGAAGTGAGGGCAGCTATGAAGAGGATGAAGAGTGGAAAGGCGGTTGGTCCAGGTGACATACCTGTGGAGGCATGGAGGTTTTTAGGGGAGACGGCAGTGGAGTTTTTAACTAGATTGTTTAACACAATCTTGGAAAGTGAAAGGATGCCTGAGGAGTGGAGAAGAAGCATACTGGTACCGATTTTCAAGAACAAGGGCGATGTGCAGAACTGTAGCAACTACAGAGGTATAAAGTTGATCAGCCACAGCATGAAGATATGGGAATTAGTAGTGGACGCTAGGTTAAGAGGAGAGGTGATGATTAGCGAGCAGCCATGAAAGATCACCACAGATGTAATGTTTGCTTTGAGAATGTTGATGGAGAAGTATAGAGAAGGTCCGAAGGAGTTACATTGTGTCTTTGTGGATTTAGAGAAAGAATATGACAGGGTGCCGAGAGAGGAGGTGTGGTATTGTAGGAGGAAGTTGTGAGTTGCAGAGAGGTATGTAGGAGTGGTGCAGGATATATATGAGGGCAGAGTGACAGTGGTGAGGTGTGCGGTAGGAATGACGGATGGGTTCAAGGTGGAGGTGGGATTACATCAAGGATCGGCTCTGAGCCCTTTCTTGTTTGCAGAGGTGATGAACAGGTTGACGGACCAGATCAGGCAGGAGTCTCCGTGGACTATGATGTTTGCAGGTGACATTGTGATCTGTAGTGAGAGTAGCGAGCAAGTTGAGGAGAGTAGCGAGCGGGTGGAGGTATGCACTGGAGGGAAGAGGAATGAACATCAGATTGCACTTACTAAAAATAATTGTAATCAGAGAAGGATTATCATATTGTTTGCGATCGATTACTTTCCATTTCTGTGACAAATAGTTGAGGGAGGGGGAAGTGTTAGCATCCTGCCAACACTTATTTTTTCAATCAATCTTTTATAACTATAACTTATATAATAAGTTATAGTTATATATATATATATATATATATATATATATATATATTATATATTCTATGTATAACTGCTGTTTTTAATTAATTTATTCTTATATATATTATAATAACTTCTTTTTTAATTAATTTCTTCCTTATATATATATATATATATATATATATATATATATATATATATATAATAACTTCTTTTTTAATGAATTTACTGCATCTGGTGCAGTAAATTAATTAAAAAAGAAACATTTCACTTGGTTCTTTAACCCCCCAACCCCCCAGCCTGTTCTTTATTACTTTGATATTTGCTATACGGATGATACAATTATAAGGGAATTTTTTTTAATTATTATTTTACTTCATTGGTGCTATCATTTGACCCCAGTACACTTGGTTAATTTCATTGCCTACAATGTTTTTGATATGCAGATTTGCAATAAGGTTATACTTCTGCCCTGCACATATTTCAGATCATTCAAGAAGAATCTGAAAAGTACTGCTGGTGTAATTTACAATGTAAATGAAAATGACAGTGGGGTAGATAATTGCAGTAAGGAAGTAGGTAGTTGTACTGCAGCTGGTGCATTTTGGGGGTCTTCCTCCTTTTTTTTTTGTGACTAATTTTGTCTTGGATTTCAAATATCCTGCTTCGTATTTAATGAGGACGTCAGGATGGAGCAGAGCTCTGGGAGGTGGAGCTGTAAGCAGCTAACATACAGGGATTCCTGTCCCCTGTGGACCTTATCAATGTACCCATTTGCATGCAAAGGTAGAAAAAGGTGGGACAGGGATACAAAGGGTTAGCGCTAATCTGTTATGTCTGTCCTGCAGCAAATAGTGAGACGGCGAGACAGGGTGTGGAGGGAGAGGAGGGTGTAGCAGGTTTGGTGCTGCTGCGCTGGGTCTCTCCTACTGAGAGGTAAAACTAAGATGAGACAAATCCATAAAGAGACAAGTGAGGAGACTAAAGGTTATGGTTCATGCTGAGACAGTGTGTGTGTGTGTGTGTGGGGGGAGGTGCTTCAGCTGCCTTGTTCGGTCCTTAACAATAGCATGACGTACACGTGCACACGCTTGCAGATGCACATCTAGCTTGCGTGGGTCATCTGCAGAATGTGCCTGCATGCCTGGTCCTTTTGTCCTTATGTCAAAACGAATTCATGTACGTCTCTTTTTTTTTCTTCTTTATTCTTCTCTCCCACCTCGTCTTCTCGTGTGGTTGTTGTCTTTTTTCTCTCTCGCTCTGAATGTCCCCTCTAGTCTGTTCAACTCTTTCGCTCTCTTCTCTTTTTCCTCATCTTCCCATTTTGTCTTTTGAACTTTGTTCTCTTTTAGTGTGAATTACTTAGTAAACGGCTGTCAGTCAGACGTTTTGTTTTGAAAATATTTTCTTCTGATCACAGTTTGGTGCCATAAATACACGTCCTCTTAGATTTCCACGTTGCCTGCTTATTTCATATATATATGTCACATACATACATATACACATAAACATACACGCACACACACACATATATATATATATGTATATATATATCTAGAGGGAGAGAGAGGGGGGGGGGGTGAGAGGGTGGTGCAGTGGTTAGCGTTGTCTCCTCACAGCAAGAAGGTCCTGTGTTCGAGCCCCGAGGTAGTCCAACCTTGGTGGGTCATCCCGGGTCGTCCTCTGTGTGGAGTTTACATGTTCTCCCCGTGTCTGCGTGGGTTTCCTCCGGATGCTCCGGTTTCCTCCCCACAGTCCAAAGACATGTAGGTCAGGTGAATTGGCCGTACTAAATTGTCCCTAGGTACGAATGTGCTTTGTGTGTGTGTGTGTGTGTGTGTGATGGCCTGGCGGCCTGTCCAGGGTGTCTCCCCGCCTGCCGCCCAATGGCTGCTGGGATAGGCTCCAGCGACCCTGAGAGCAGGATAAGTGGTTAAGATAATGGATGGATATACATATATATATATATATATATATATATATATATATATATATATATATAATCTGCCTATAGTATGTTGAGCACAGACTGTGTTTACAGCGTCATGTGCAGCCAGCTAACAGTTTATCATACTACTGTTTTTTAATCAGCCTGTCTTTCATTACAGGGATTACAGGAGCCTATGATTAGCATAAGGATTTCCTTTTTAATGGCAAATTCTTTTGAATATCCTATGAGTGCTGTTAATCCTCCAGTGAAGCCTCATTTGGGTCTTGACCTATACACAGAAAAGCACCGGGTAAAAATAAAATAACGTGGTGTGTTTAACACGCCTCTGAGTGTAGTTTGGAGCCACACGGGGCTTGTGTTGCCGCGATGATAACAGCACGCTGTCTTTCCAGAGAGCATCCCTGGACCCACTGCTTCAGTTGTAAACCATTCTGACATTAGTGTGGTTCCTCTTTTCCCTCATTTAAAATGTAAATATAGTGTGACGGTATGCAAGCAACACATATCTAGAGAGAGAAATAACAGGGAGTGACATCCAACATACATTGCAACAAAAAAAAGGATTTAAACACGCAACTAAATTAAACATGGTGCAAAGCCAACACAGACATTTGTGTTCTTACTTTATTTTTTCCCCTCATAAGATCATGTGTTTTAATGCTACGTATTTCTATTTACTATTCAGTCCTTTTGTTGCTTCATCGCATTGAAAAGTAAAAAGTGATGCGATGGAAAAAAAGGATATGCTAGTAGTATGTTGAAGCTAAGCCTGATGTGGTACCCATAAACCAAACTGGGATGCCACTTCTTCCTAAAGGACAAAAAAAAAAACCAGTAACAGCTATTATGATTTAAATCAGTGAACTTTTTCTTACAATCTCTTTTTTTCCTTTCGCCTGATCACCATACAGTCCAAATAATGGGACAATGTGCTGCTTAATTGATTGATGTAGCGTCAACATCAGAGCGGCGCCCCTGGAGCTGGCAGGGCATCAGTGTCTTGCTCAAGGACATTTTATGCAGGGCAGATGCATACTGACACACTGGTGTAAAACAGTGGAAGGCAGAGTGGATAAGAAGAGGAGATGACAGAGCGGGGTGGAGTTGAGTCAAGCTGTTCAGAGTGGCGCGCAGTGCAGGAGAGAGCACCGTAGCCCGAGGCAGCAGTGTAGAGTCTAATGGCTTATATCACCATTTGCAATTTGAAATAAAGGTAATCAGCCATTTCAGCTCACAGACAAAACACTCTTATACAACTTATTTGCATTTCCCAAAATATGTCGACTGTGAATCTTCTGTCACGTGCAGATGATCCGCGTCAACAGCGTATCAATTATTTAGCACCGTGTGACTGCTGTTAGAGGCACGTGCAAAATCTGTTAAACGTGAAGGCGAACGCCGATGCTTGCGACTTGTAACCCTGATTTCAGCAGTCAGTGTGGTTAAAATGACAAATGTCTGTCTGATCTCAACGACTTGTGTTCGTTCGGTGATGCTAAACAACAAACAAGCAGCCCATCTTCTTTTTCTTTCGACTGCTCTTGTTGGACGTCACCACAGTGGATCATCCATTTCCATCTCTTCCTGTCTTCTGCATCTTCCTCTGTCACACCAGCCACCTGCATGTCCTCCCTCAACACATCCATAAGCCTCCTCTTTGCCCCTCCTTTTCCTCTTGCCTGGCAGCTTCATCTTCAGCATCCTTCTCTCACTATACCCAGCGTCTCTCCTTCACACGTGTCCAAACCATCTCAATCTCACGTCTCTTGCTTTGTCTCCAAACTGTCCAACCTGAGCTGTCCCTCTAATATACTCGTTCCTAATCCTGTCCTTCTTCGTCACTCCCAACGAAAATCTTAGCATCGTCAGCTCTGCCCCGTCCAGCTCCGCCTCCTGTGTTTTGGTCAGTGCCACTGTCTCCAAACCATATAACATAGCTGGTCTCACTACCGTCTTGTAAACCTTCCCTTTAACTCTTGCTGGTACCCTTCTGTCACAAATCCCTCCTGACACTCTTCTCCACCTACTCCACCCTGCCTGCACTCTCTTCTTCATGTGTCCTCCGCACTCCCTGTTACTTTGAACAGTTGACACCAAGTATTTAAACTCATCTACCTTCACCAGCTCCACTCCGTGCATCCTCACCATTCCGCTGTCCTCCCTCTCATTCATGCATATGTTTTCCATCTTGCTCCTACTGACTGTCATTCCTCTTCTCCCCAGTGCATACCTCCACCTCTCCAGGCTCTCCTCAGTCTGCACCCTACGCTCACTACAAATCACAATGTCATCAGCAAACATCAGTCAGTGGAGACTCCCGCCTAATCTTGTCCGTCAACCTGTCCATCACCATTGCAAACAAGAAAGGGCTCAGAGCCGATCCTTGATGAAATCCCACCTCCACCTTGAACACATTCGTCAGTCCTACCACACACCTCACCACTGTCACACTGCCCTCATACATATCCTGCATCACTCCTACATACCTCTCTTCTACTCCTGTCTTCCTCATACAAAACCACACCTCTCTCAGCACCCTGTCATATGCTTTCTCTAAATCCGCAAATACACAATGTAACTCCTTCTGGCCTTCACTATACTTCTCCACCAAAATTTTTAAAGCAAACATTACATCTGTGGTGCTCTTTCCTGGCATGAAACCATACTGCTGCTCGCTAATCATCACCTCTCCTCTTGACCTAGCTTCCACTACTCTCTCCCCTATGTTCATGCTGTGGCTGATTAACTTCATACCTCTGTATTTACTACACCTCTGCACACCACCCTTATTTTGGAAAATCAGTACCAGTACAATTCTTCTGCACTCCTCAGGCATCCTCTCACTTTCCAAGATTGTGTTAAACAATCTAGTTAAAACTCCACTGCCATCTCCCCTAAAAATCTCCATGCCTCCACAGGTATGTCATCTGGACCAACTGCCTTTCCACTCTTCATCCTCTTCGTAGCTGCCCTCCATTCATCTTTGCTGATCCACCACATTTTATGATTCAATACCCCCAAATCATCCAACCTTCTATCTCTCATTTTCTTCATTCATCGGCCCCTCATAATACTCCTTTCACCTTCTCTCCTCTCTTGGCAGCACATTTCAATTATCTTCCATCACCTTAACCTGCTGTACATCCTACCCAGCTCGCTCCCTCTGTCTAGCCAATCGATTCAAGTACTTTCCCTTTCCTTAGTGTCCAATCTCTCATACAATTCGCCGTATGCGTTTCTTTGCCTTCGCTACCTCTCTCTTCACCTTATGCAGCATTGCCTTGTACTCCTGTCTACTTTCTTCATTTCTCCGACTATCCCACATCTTCACCAAGCTCTTCCTCCATATACTTCCCTGTACTTTCTCAATCCACCACCAAATCTTCTTTCCTCTGTCCAGATGATACACCAAGTACCTTCCTAGCTGTCTCCCTCACTGTATCTGCAGCCATTGCCCAGCCATCTGGCAACTCTTCACTACCACCCGATGTGTGGGTTAGCTCCTCCCTGAACTCCACACAACAGTCTTCTTTCTTCAGCTTCCACCATTTGATTCTTGGCTCTGCCTTCACTCTCTTCCTCTGCTTGATCTCCAAAGTCATCCTACAGACCACCATCTGAGACTGCACGGTGGTGACAGGGGTGAACGTAGCTAATGTTCCCTCCAGTCACCAACTTGCAGTCCCCAATCTCTTTCAGATTTCATCTCCTGCGTAAGATATAGTCCACCTACGTGCACCTTCCTCCACTCTTATACGTCACCCTGTCTTCCTCCCTCTTCTTGATATATAAATGCACCACAGCCATTTACATCCTTTTCACAAAATCCACCACTATCTGTCCTTCCACATTCCTCTCCTTGACACCATACCTGCCCATGACCTCCTCATCACCTCTGTTTCTTTCACCAACATGTCCACTGAAGTCTGCTCCAATCACCACTCTCTCCTCCTTGGGTACACTGTCCACCACTTAATCCAACTCACTCCATAATTCTTCTTTCTCTTCCATCTCACACCCAACTTGCGGGGCATAGGCGCTGACAACACTCATCATCACACGTTTGATTTCCAGCTTCATACTCATCACTCTGTCCGACACTCTCTTCACTTTCAACACACTCTTGTCATACTCTTCCTTCAGGATTACCCCTACCCCATTTCTTCTCCCATCCACACCATGGTAGAGGAGTTTAAACCCACCTCTGATGTTCCTGCGCTTACTGCCCTTCTCCCTGGTCTCTTGCACACACCGTATGCATTCCTTTTCTCCATCATATCAGCTGGTTCTCTCCCTTTTCCAGTCATGGTGCCAACTTTCCAAGTTCTGACTCTCACCTCCACACTCTTACCTTTCCTCTTCTCTCACTGCCTCTGGACATGCCTTCCCTCTCTCCTTCTCCTTTGCCCAACGGTAGCATAGTTTCCACTGGCACCCTGCTAGCCAACAGTACTGAGGACAGTTGTTGGCAACCCGGGCCTTGACCAATCTGCTATGGAAATCGGATTTATGATCTGCATATTTGATTTGGAAAAGGTTTTACGCTGGATGCCCACCCTGATGCAACCCTCCACATTTATCTGAGCTTGGGACTGGCACTAAGAATGCACTGGCTTGTGCATCCCCAGTGGAAACTCCACCTGGCAAGAGAATAATAATCATGTTGTTGGAGAAGGCAAAGAAGGGGAAGAGGGGGAGTGATAGAAACAGCAGTGAAACAAGAGTTAAACTCGGTGGGGCATTCACTCGATGGAGAGAGCTCCAGCGTTTTATCAAACTCTGTGTCCCCATCAAGATCTGGTTCCCCCTAGCCAGACAAAAACATTCATATGAAAACAGGTTTATCTATCAGTTATGATTAGGTTAAGGTAAGTATTAGATTAATTTTAGGGTTAGATTGAGGTTAGGTTAAGGTTAATCAAGCTTTCCAGTGTTGTATCAAACTCTGGCTAGGGGGAAACGATCTTGATAGGGAAACAGTTCCTAAACCACCCAGGACTTGAGAGGGTTCCATCTCACACCCAACTTGTGGGGCATATGTGTTGACAACATTCATCATCACGGCTTTGATTTCCAGCCTCATACTCATCACTCTAGCCAACATCTCCAACATACTCTTTACATACTCTTCCTTCAGGATTACTCTTACCCCATTTCTCCTCCCATCCAAACCATGGTAGAAGAGTTAGAACCCACCTCCGATGCTCCTGGCCTAACTCCCCTTCCTCCTGGTCCTTTGCACACACATTCTTTCCCTTTACCAGTTATAGTGCCAACATTCAAAGTTCCGACTCTCAACTCCACATTCCTATCCTTCCTCCTCTCCTGCTGCCTCTGGACACGCCTTCCCCCTCTCCTTTGCTTTCACCCAACAGTATCATAGTTTCCACTGGCACCCTGCTAGCCACCAGTACTGGTGGCGGTCCTTGGTAACCCAGGCCTCGACTGATCCGGTATGGAAATCTAATTAAATCTGACAAACAGCCTATGCGACACAATAAGTCATGTGGTGCTGTTGACCAGTTGTAGGCCAGGGTAATTAGAGGAACCAGAAATACACTGCAGGAAAAACAATTACACTCCCCAGACACACACAGTGTACACAGATGATACGTACAGATCCTTACCTTGACTTAAACCACACCAAACCCATACCTAAACTTAACCATCTCTAATGTAGTAATACCTTAAATTTAACCATCTCTAGGGGGTCTGGGTACTGTGGCGGTCTATTCCATTGCCTACCAACACAGGGATCGCCGGATGGAATCCCTGTGTTACCTCCGCCTTGGTCGGGCATCCCTATAGACGCAATTGGCCATGTCTGCAAGTGGGAAGCTGGATGTGGGTGTGTGTCCTGGTCGTTGCACTAGGACCTCCTCTGGTCGGTCGGGGTGTCTGTTGGGGGGGGGGGGTTGCATGATCCTCCCACGTGCTACATCCCTTTGGTGAAACTCCTCATTGTCAGGTGAAAAGAAGCGGCCGGTGACTCCACATGTATTGGAGGAGACATCTGGTTAAAAAAAAAAGCCATCTCCACTAGAACTTAACATGTGATACATTGCTGACATCTATCAGAGGCATGTGGAAGAACATTGCCACGCAACTTATTTTGGAAACCGCAGAGTGTTGGCAGTCAGTGTGTTGTGGGAACTGCAGCGAAGTTGTACATGAGTGTACAAATGTACACACATGAAGGTTTTGTCTGTGAGACTGTGTCGGCCATTCGTAATGGATTAAATTCTAAAAGTTACTTTTTGAGCCTCAATGCATTACAAGAATTTCCTTGCAACACCTTATGAACAGAAGGCACCCCCCCCCACCCTTTTAACACAAACACACACACACACACACACACACACACACACACACACACACAC